>NW_010110526.1:128322-135595 GCF_000699245.1 Pterocles gutturalis
ACCAGGGCTGCTGCCTCTGCACAGCCAGCCACAGGCACAGTCCGGCTCTGGAGAAAACATGCCTGCAGGTCCGGACCGGCCAGGCATCCTGTGTGACTGCACCTTTATTTGCTTCAGGCGAAAGACCCGCCCGGGTTACTGCAGACAAACAATTTAAATTCTTTGAGCTGACCTGGATGATTTTGCCTGAAGCAGATTTGGCAGCAGCCTGCTCCGCTGGGATAGCTGGGGATGGCAGGAGCAGCTGAGGGCACGGCTCACCTCCGCTACCAGCCCAGCAGAACCTGGAGGAGGGCGGCAATCTGAGACTCAGATCCAGTTTTCTTTTCTAGAGGGCAGAAAGGCAGACGTGTGGCCAGAGCACTGGGAGAAGGCTCTCCAGAGTCAGGCTGGGATGCTACTGTGAGGATTACTTTTTTGTTTTGGGGCGTTGAGGAGAAGGAAAGGAGCAGCTTCCTTAGCGTTCTCAGAAAACCTCTCTTCTCCTAATGCACATCCCCCCCTCCCCCCAAAAAAAACCACCCAACAGGCATACAAATATTTACCAACTTTAGGGTTATGTAAATTGCCTGTTTGAAAAATAATAGCAAATTCCTAAGCAATTAAGAAAAGTAGATATTTGACTTAAAACTGGTTTCACTTTCCCTTTCAGCTATCTGCCAAAATTGGCAGGGACTCCTAGCCCTAGTCAGTTACAAAATATGAAAATATTTATTTTCCTATTGTATTAAATCATAGACCATATCCACAGTTGTTTAAAATCAACACAGCTCCAATAAAAAAGTCATGTTAGCTGAGGATCTTGCCCTAAGCATTTTTTTAAACACTGTGAACATCAGGGTGAAATTAATTCTCAGAGGACAGGGCTTTAAACACATGAATAATCCCACAAATTTCAGTGAACATAAATCTTTGCAGGATTAGGACCTTGCACCGCACTGAGGCCCCTTTGAAAATATGACTCACTCATTTGTTATATAAATACGTATAAACTTAACTTACCCCTCAAAACCTCGGGGAACAGCACCAGTTCCAGGCAGCTTCAAATGTTGCTGTTGTCAGTTACGAAGAATATAGCTGCAATTAAAGGCAGCGAGAGTGACTAATAAATAATTTACATAAGCCCAGAGTTCTGGGAACGTGCCAGGTAGGACTGCAGTGATTCAGCCATACGGGGTAAACCAAGCGAGAAAGAGAGGCTGGTCCATTATTGCCGCTGAAACGAAATTAGCAGAAGCCCTCGCTCTGGTCATTGTCCAGTGAATCGGGACGTGTAATGCTCAGGCTGGGTCCCGTGAGCAGTGCCTGGGCGAGTTCCCGTTTGCGTTCGCACTCACAACAGCACCTCTGCTGCAAGCAAATGAGCTGGCTGGGTGGGAGAGGGAAGACGCTGCTCGAGGCTGGTTTTCAGGAATGGTTCCGATTGTTCAACTTGAGAAAGCATGACAAGGCTGAAGTTTTTGGGACAGCTCTGAGCAATGTCCACCTCCAAGGACATCTCTCAGGAGATAAGCGCCCAGAAATGGTCAGGCATTTCTGAAAATTCACCTCCTGACGCTTGAATGACTCCTCTGTCTCCTCTGTCTCTTTAAGAACCACAATGGGCCTTGGCTTTTGGTGAATTTCCTGTGAAACAGCACATTGTCCGGGGGCTGTGGTCCTCGTCAGTTGGCCCATTAGTTCTCACTAAAGCACAAAAACATTAAAAGAAATGGGAGGTCTGGTTTAACCCGCACATGAGGTCATTGCTGCAATACATGAACACAAATGGGTGAAGGGCTCAAATAGATTTTGTTCCATAAAAATTTGCCAGAATTTCATCTTTCTCAATTTTCTTTTTCAGCCATGACTGGTCTTGTCGTTCCCCCGATGTAAGGAAGAGGCAGCTTTGCTCCTCTCCTTCTTCCCTTTTTTCCTCTTTTTTTTCATTTTTCTTTTACAGCACAAAACTACTTATTGTGATGGACCACTAAAAAGAAAAAAAAATAGCACTACAAGCTCTTTTTTGGGGGAAAGCCAAGCCCAGGAAAAAAAAAAAAAAAAGGAACATTTTTTATGGATTGGACAAGATAGAAGTCTGCATCTTTTACCTGTTTCATATTTCTGACACAACCACGTCAACTCCTAGAACATTGTGAATGAAGAATCAGCCACGAGCCAGGACGAACAACAGTCGGCAGAACGGAATCAGAAATGCAAAGTCCTTCTTGAAAGACATGAAACCTTCCTAAGATTTGTAAAATATTAAAAGGAGAAAGGAATTGGCAAAATGATTCAAGCTTGATATTTTGGATACAATTTGCTTTACTTTGTAGGGGAAAAAAGTTGAAGTTTCTATTTTCTATGGAGCCTTTCAGATATCGATTTAGTTTATGCAGAAAAAAAATTCAACAAAACAGGGTACCAGCATGAAAGAATTTCTAGGACAAACTGACACGAATGATGGAACTTTGGTGTATGTGTGTATTTGCTTATAGTTTAACCTCTTTAAAAAATGTAAGATGTTTTACAATTATTTAAATAAATAAACTTGTAACTTATTGTATGTAGAGGTAGAAATTAAACCCTTTTTTGGATTTTTTCCTCCAGTTGTACAATGAAGAAAAATGATGCAAAAATGTAGTGATAAGTTTGAGATATATTATTACTGCTGCAATTGCTTCTCACTTCTTCCCTCGTACTGAATTCACGTGCAAGGATGGATAGGATTCTTTCTGGTTAACAATCATCAGAAACTTTTACATACATTGTGGTACACAGGTCACTAGTTCATCTATCCATTTTCATCCTCCTCATCTTCCCCCTGCCATTTTTTGTTTCAATTAAAATATTCAGGTACTAAGATTAACTGGTAAGTTGCCAAGACCTTACCGGCAAACGAGTGGCACTTAGGGATCGGAACGAACCAGGTTCTCACGAGGTACTGAGCTGATTTTATAGAGTCAACGTACGAATTAGGAGGGAAAGGGTTTGCTAACGTATTGTTTTTCCGTGTAGTTAGAACACCTTACGTTCAGTTATACTGCATATTAAGGGTGCATTTATAAAGGGTAAATATGTATTTGAATAATTTATGCACTTTTATCCTGAGTCATTAAAAGGTAAGTATTTTCCATTTGTATACTGAAGTTCATAGAAGTAATCAATTGCTTTGAATTTTTCTGCATTTTAGCATTAAAAAAATTTAGTTCTCCTTTGCATCTCCTCTCCTGAAATTGGAAGGTGAGAACAAGTCTGATAAAAAAAATCTCTAGTTATCTGACTAAACCAGAGACCACGCAAAAGAATTTGATTGTTGGAAAGTCATTTTTTGAAGAAAAAAAAAAATCAGCTACACTGCTTACCCCCCACTAAAATACACGATTCATATCTGCACAAATGGTTGTTCTGTGATGACATCTTCGTGTTAATAAATAATCTAGGGCCCCTGAAGCTGTACTTGTCCATTTGCCCAGTAGCTGTGTCGATGTACAATAGCGTGATCCTTAGGTGGGGTAGAAGATGTTCAATTCAGTGCTGGACTCGGGATGGGGAACAACTGTGCCCGGTGGCATGGCTGAGGTCATCTGGAGCTACTGGGGAGCTCGTTTGGATCAGTGATGGACCAGCCGGCCTCTGTCCAGGTCTGTGCTTCAGCCAGAATGGCAATTGGGAGCGACTCTAGAGAGAGGTTTGGTGGGAACAGCGTGTTTCTGAGAAGCATGAGTATAGACAGAGTCTTGCAGTCAGGCCACGGAAGGTGTTGACATTCCAGAAAAGATGAAAGAAAAGAACTCACCATTAACCATGTTTACAAGTCCATTGACACCGCGGGTTCTTGGTGTGCCCTTCATGCCATCGAGGAATTAGCAGGTCAGCGAGGCAACCGCCCTTGAGGCTGAGGGATCTCTGCAATGTGAGAGAGTCCCAGGCGTTAGGAGGTCTGGAGCTGTGGCTGGGTACTGGGCATACACAACTGAGCGCTGTCTGACCTGGTCATGGTTCTTCAGAACACACAAACCAAACACAACCAGTATTTCCTACGTTCAGAGGTACCGAGATCCCAGCACAGCTAAGAGTGGGAGGTACAAATCCATGCTTGGCATTCTGCAGGCAGACAGGAAAAAAAGAGCCTGAGGATTAATAGAGCTGGGATTAAGACTTCCCCAAACTTCAGTGAATACTACCTTGAGTCCTAGATTGCAAAAAAATGTCTTGATGGACCAGGCTCTTTTCCGATATATCATCGACCTTCCCCCATTTTGACCTATAGAAAAAACCCAAACAGCTCCAAAGCAAAAAGATGTTGGATTTTTTTTTTTTTTCCTCCACCCTTCTCTGTAGAGGCTGCTTTTAAATGTTATCATCTCTGCTTAGACTCAAAATTCTCTGCCCAGCAAATACTCCAGATAGACAGGAATTTCCAGACCCCATGCTGAGGAGCAGCGGCTTAACCCCTCCTCTCACATTGTTTAGCAATAAGGGTTTCAGTACAGTATCTCAGAAAGGTTTCCAGTTTAAGGAATTGAGACATTTCATGGAAAAAGTTATTCTGTTAATTGTCTGCTCTTCTTTTTGGTTGTTGCATGGTCAGCATAGGCACATAAAAAAGATCACTGAAGCCTCAGGAAGATTCAGGGGGAAAAAAGTGACAGGCTGGCTAAAAAAAGGAAAGGTTCTGAAATGCTCAACATTCCGTTCACACTTCAGTTATTTTTATTAGCTCCGTCCAGTCGCTCAAGTGGGACAGCCTGAGTCCAAAAGAAAACCTCCCTAGAAAGCTACTCCAAGTGCTTCTAGGAAGAGAAACAAATGTAGCTGCCTGTGTGGATGTGAACATGGAAAATTACTTTTTCTGGTTTGATTTGAGCCAAACAAATGAAGTAAATTAAACATAGGAATGATTTAGAACATGGATTTTGCGTATACGTGGAAATCATCGTACTCGAGTGTAGAACTTACTGGTAGCTTTACAAGGACAAATACGTGTAAATAAATACAGTCAGAAATCCTTGAACATGAAAGAAGGACTTTGGCAGCGGCAAAGCACCCAGCAAAAAGGAAAAGTAATGTAAAAATTTCTGTGTACGGATTTTTCAATGTAATAAGCAAATCTGTCCTCCTTTAGTTATTGCTGTTCAATATTGCCTAACAGCTTTCCTTTTGCCACTAGAAAGTGTTGCAATAGGTAACTACAAATTTTATCATAACTTTGAAAGAATATGTTTTGATTTCATTATTTATCTTGGTATAGCATCTTACTCTCCCTGTTTCTTTGCACACTTCCAATATGCATGGTTTTGAAAGACCGTTCTCTCCCTTCTGTAAATTAAGGCCTCATTTCTCCCTCCTGTATAGTTTTGGGGTTTGTTTGGGGTTGGCTGGTTGTTTTTTTGGTTTTTTTGCTTTGTCAGTTATATACGGTATGAAGTTGCTATGCACAGAGCTTTTGTAAAGATAGCTTTTTTTGTTTACTGTTTTTAATGGTCCTACTTATGGAAGAATATCTTGTTTGTAAAATGAATATGTCTACTTCCGTTTTAAACTTTAAATTATCCTAACAAAAAATAAAATTTTTGTACTGTAACAAGGGGGGGAATTATCTTAATTTCAGAGTATTCAACATGCCTGGTCCTCTGCCATCTTTATGGGTCACTCAAGGTACTGTTACAGCAATAGCACTTTAGAAAGGTTAATCACACCAGGCCTTCACGCTTGTCTGTAGCGTCCATCCCCCGTCTGGTGAAGCCAGTCCTGGACGACGCCGGCCACACCAGCAGACAGGAGCGGTCTGTGCTGACCGCTCTTTTGTTACAGCTGGTTAACAACGCAGACACCAGCTTTGGGAGAATTTCCTCCTTTTTGGGAGGAAAGGAGGAAAATCAGTGGAAAGGTTCGAATAAATGAAAATTTTCTCTGATGGTGAAAGCCACTTTTCCTGACATTTTTTTGACTAACAGAAGACATGAGCCAGTGTTTAAACTGCTGCCAGCTGTCAGTGAAAGCATCTGAAAACATTAGGCACTACCAACCAAAAGCTGAGAAGAAAACGGGTTTTTTTGGCGAGTACTCATTCATCACTTGTTCAGAGATAACGTGCAATTAGCGGACGACCTTCCCAACAGTGAGGGCTCAGCTGTCCACCTCCTGGTGAGAGATCCTTCATCTTGCCTGGAACAGAGGCTCATTCTGCTTAAAATCTGAGTCAGCTTTTTTCCCCCATAAGAAACGCCAGCAGTGTGTTGAGTGACAATTTTAGTGATAATGGTTACTCCGAAAGAGATCCTCAGTGTGTAACAGGGAGCTGCTGTTCCAGGCAAGCGAGTGTTGTGCCCCTGAAAGCCTGGAGAGCTGCTGTGTTCCACCGCTGGTTCGTTGCCTCTTTTAAGGATTTGACGATGAACAAAGACAGTGTGTGCCTGTGGTGTATGATCGCTCTCGCCTCCAGAGCTGCCCTGTAGTCTGAGTAAATTCCAAATAAAATGCAGAGTGAGGGAAGGAGATGCATGAAGTACCCCAGCAAGAGAGAGTCAGGAAAAATACTAACTCCTAAATTCACAAAAGCATACCAACAACCTGCTCCAGCCCCAGGTAGCTTAGATGGTATCATCAAAGACTGTCTCTACCACAAGGGAATCTCTATTAAAAGACCCAAAAAAATCTCCAGGATCATGTCATGCTGAGCCTATTTCATTATCAGTCTTGCTCAATTCTTAAAAGATTTTTCTTGGCCACATTAAGACCAATAAAGGCTGGAAACCTACAACTTTCTTAAATCCTTAATTTGCCAAGTTCTACATGAAGATCAGCTCGCTCACCCTTCCTTGGTCAGGTCACTGCCAGGCTCTGGAAGGAATTTAATGACATTTGTCACATCAAACGTAGAAATTTCCAAAAGGAAGGTATTTGGGTAGCCGCTAGCTGGTACCGTATGAAGGACACCAGAGGAACATTTCTCCTAACAGCAGTGATAAACGGAACCTCTCCTAGGGGTGGCCACTGAAGCCCAGTTAGCCTTTGCCCAGGGGGTGGACGCCAATGGTCGGGCATGTGTCCTGCTTACGAAAGGCCATCTGGAAAGCCAGGTTCTCTCCCACCCTCCTTTACTTTTCTAGATGGATGTTTTGCAAGAACTTGAATTTCTCGTTAATAAATGGTGAAACAATAGCCACTCATCCAGCCGCTTACGCAGGGCAGCCAGGGAATTGCCGGACCAGTTAAAATATTTATCTCGGTGACAACACACAGCTGTTGAGGTGCAAAGATCTGAGGCTGTAATCGCCTCAGCGGGTTA
>NW_010110527.1:0-339 GCF_000699245.1 Pterocles gutturalis
GGATGTGCTCTGCCTGTCCCTGCCTGCCCAGCTCTGTCACTGGTTTATACTGGGTCCCAGGGGCTCTATTCTGTATTCTGACCTGGGGGTCACTGCTGGCCCATGAGCCAGCATCTTCTCCAAAAAAGGGTCCTGGCCAGCAAAACTTCCAGCCAGCTGGACACCAGGGCTTACCTGGGACCACCCTCACTGTCACCGACTCCATCAAGTCCCTGCCCATCCTCTCGATCCTGCACCAGTAACTCCCAGCATCGTCATCAGAGATGTTCTCGATGGTGAGCAGGACCAAGCAGAAGATGTGGCTGTCCTGGATGGAGACCTGGGTGTGCTGCCGGGGCG
>NW_010110527.1:373-6169 GCF_000699245.1 Pterocles gutturalis
CCCCCCCCCCCCGGCACCAGTACTTGTTGTAGCCCTCGTAGCCCTGGGGGTACCAGCAGTGGAGGGACAACATCTCCCCTGCCTGCCCACTGACCTCCGTGAGGACAACCAGAGCCTGGGAAACTGCAAAGAAACCCTCAGTGATGCTGGAGAGAACCCAATGCTGAAGAAGAAACAGAGGAATCGCACAAGCAAGACTCAAATCTCCAGTGTCACTTGCCTGCTCAGGAGACAGAGGGATGGAGCAAAGACCATCTCTGCTGCTGGCAGAGTCCTTCCCCAGCCTCTCCTCAAGTCCCAGGCAGGTTTGAAAGGCAGGAAGAAGAGATCGCCCACTCTCCTTAGCGCTGCACACCAGCGATAAGCTTGCCATCACTAGAGGTAGTTGGAGCACTGGCAGCAATCACTGGGCCAACACTGCTGCTGTTGGACTGCAATGGCAAGGGTCCAATCTCCAGCAACGCTCACCCTTTGGTGGCCCTCTTCTTTCACTCGGACTCAGGGCTGGCTCGCCGGTGCAGACAAACAGAGAGGACTTAGAAAGAATGGCCACAGGTAGACCCTTGCTTCTGGATGAGGAAGATGGCATTGGCTGGGGTGGGTTATTTCCAGGGATGCCTCCTCCCTGGAAGTGTTCAAAGCCAGGCTGGATGAGGCTTTGGGCAAACCGGTCTAGTGGGAGGTGTCCCTGCCCGTGGCAGGGGGGTTGGAATTCTAAGGTCCCTTCCAACCGAAACTATTCTATGATTCCATGATTCTATGATTCTATGATTCTTTTTCTTTCAGTCCTTGTGGTTTTTCTTCCTCTTTCTGACACTGCTGCTTAGGTTTCCGTTTCACAACAGGGTGATTATATCTGGGTCGATGACAAGACCTACCCAAAGAGGGGCTCTTCCTTCCGCAGCTCCCCTGCCTGGGACAGGCAGTTGAAACCCTGACATCTGCAGGGGAGGCTGGGCTGGGGGGAGCAGGGTGGGACCCCCTGCAGCCAGGATCGACCCTCCCTCCGCCCCGCGTTGCCCTTCAGCCCCTTCACTCTGTGAGAAGACCCAGAGGGAAGGGAACGAGGCACCAGGTTAAAAATAAAGAAGCAGAAGCCCGAGGGCTGTGCGGGAACAGGGGTGACTGCACCAGCCGCAGCACCACTTCCTTCCTGGGGCACTTGGGAGTCACCAGGGCCGGGGAGGGGACAGTGGTCACATCTCCAACCAGATGTTGGTGTCCCCTTCGTCCTCACCTGCTCCTTACTGCTGAGCACTAGAGCCAAGGAGGATGAAAAGGGGCAGCCAGGGTGTCACATCCCACGGTCCCCTGCAACCTGAGTGGAGGATGCCGGGCTTTCAAACCCTGATTGGGGGATATTTTAGACCCATCCCAAATCTTCTGACCACTTCTCATTTAATAATCTCATGGTAGGGTGGGGATAAACAGTGCTGCTGGCCCGGTGGCACTCACATCCCACTGTGGGACCCTGAGGCACACTGGGGTCCCCGGTCTTGATGGGGGTTGCTTCTGCTGGATACAGGGAACGGCAATGGGAGAGGCAGAGAGAGCTCGGGGAGCAGTGGGGAGCCCACCCTGGATGGGGGCAGAGTCACATGGGGCTTCCTGGCAGCGAGAGGCCAAGTGCGGAGCCACTCAGCACGTCTTCGTGTAGATTGGTTGCAGCTCTGGAGCTCTCTAAACAGAAACTCTGTCTCCCTTTTCAAAGTCCTGAAATGGGGGAGAAATGCAAACATTTGGGGCATTTTGCAGGTCTGCCTGTGATAGAGCCCTAAAAGGTTGTGTCTACATAAAGCCTGTTCCTACGGGATGTGGGTGCTGCTGCCCGGGACAGGCTGTTGGACAAAGGGCCCTGGCTGCAGTGGGGATGCTGGATGGGGGGTGTCAATGAGAGTTTTGCAAAGGGGATGGCTCCGGTTCAGCGCCTCAGCCCCAAATCACCTCTTGGCAGCCTGGGAATGTGATCCTGGAGGGGAAGAGCAAGATGGGAGTGGACAGTATCAAGGAGTCCTGGAGCACTGAGGTGAGGGGCTCTGTCGCATGAGGGGCTGCGATATTTATCCCAATTACAGCGAGTGTCAGGTTGAAAGTGATGAAACCAGAAAGGGTGTGGAGCGATTCAGGCAGAAACCAATGCAGCAGAGCGTGGTTCAGGGCCACACTGCCTGGTTCCCATCAGAGACAGGGGAACCCCTGTGCAGACACCCCCCCCCATGACACCCTCCAGCCAGCGCACAGGCATGGGGTGCTGCAGACACCCCGGGGGGGAATGAATAAATGCAGCCACCTGTGGAGGAGGCTGCAGTGAGGGGCAGGGGAAGGCACCGGGCTCAAGACCAGCATCTCTGCAGGGTGGCTGTGGTGGGACAAGACTGTCGTGATGGGGACAGCCGGGTCCTGTCTGCCGGGGTTGGGTCCTACCCGGCTCTTGAGCCGAGACCCTCGCTCTTTTGGCAGCAAGTGGCTCAGGAAATGCAAGGCAAGGCTGTGCTGGAAGAGAAGCAGTGTTGCTTAAACACTTCTCAGGATTCCCACTGATGCATCCCGACAGCAACAAATCAGGTCGGCTTTTCATCTCAGCCACACTTGGGGCTGGAGTGAGCATTTGCATGTGGCTCAGCAGCCGTGTCACCGAGCGAAGTGGCCGTGACAGCAGCAGAGCCATCGCTGGCAATGGGGACATGGCATCAGGAGATGGGCTGACACCTGCGCTCCTGCAGCCCCTGCCCGGCTGTGATGGGACACGGAGAGACACGATCGGATGGTGCTTTTGTCCTGGTTTTGGCAAGATTCTGGGTTGGGATTTACTCTCTGGCGGTGGCCTTAACAAAAAGGTTCACAACCCTCTGGGACAGGGTTGTATCAATCAGTACATGTACCCCCTCGGTGCACGGCCCCACACCAGCAGATCTTCCCCAGCTCCCATCCCACCTCCCTTCCCACCCCAGAGCTGAGCCTTTCGGGAGTCCTCTGCTCTGGACTTCACTGACATTTCCAACCCCTGATTCTGTTATTTAATCTAGGACCTTTGAAAAATAATCTGTTTCAGATGGTGCTTTGATGGGCAGATTTGGCAACTTTGGTGGAAGTGTCCTGAGGAGATAAGGCTGAATGTAACAATTGCTAATGCAGCTCCTTCAGTGCGGCTGACTGAGCGCACGCTGTCTGATCTTTCCCTTCCGCTGCCAGCTCAGATAACTGAGATAAACCCAGATCATTCCCCGATCTCCTGACTTAGCAAAGCTAGCAAGAACGAGAAATCCTTGCAGACGTTGTGGTGGTGGAGGGTTTACTCTGGGCTGTGCCTTAGGCTGGACTCCTCAGCCAGAAAGGGGGTTGGTTATTATGGTGAATTTAAGGAAGCAAAATTCAGTAGATTCAGAGGATGAAATTCTGGCTCTTCCCTAGTTCACAGGGAAGGAACAAGTTTGGTGGGGTTCAGATCTCCCCCAAAAAGTGTTGTAAGGGCAGGTCAGGGAGATGCTACAGCAGGTTAATAGGGTTGGGCTGAGAGTGAGCAGGACCAGGCAAGGGGGACAGTGAGGCAGAAACCCCTGAACTGGCTGTAAAACCCCCGTTGTGCTTCCCAGGGCAAACAGACAAGTAATTAAACTATCAGGGATACAGCCTACCAGGAAACCAGACCAAACAATGGGGCTAAATTGCAGGTTCATTTGAAATTACTCCTACCAGTTATAGGTCATTTCCTCCAATTTCATTGCTCTGGACTGATTTCAGCTGCTTGGCATTTGCTCAGGAATACAGACTGCTCCTGGCTCCCAGGAGCCTCAAGGTGGGGTCTAGGGGAGCAAGGGCTTTGCTTTGGATGTGGGGAAAGGCATTCATGGGCGTGTGAGGGGAGGAGGGTGATGCAGGTGTCGGCTGCTGGGCTCCCACAAAGCTACTGATAGCACTTATCAGTGATGGGCCAGGTCCCTCGGAGCCATAAAGACCCTGGAGCTGTTCCAGGCTGTGCTGGTGCCTGTCTTTTGACAGCAATCTGTGTTATCTCATTAGGCTGCACTACACCTGGTGATATTGTGATAGGAAAACTGTCTTCCTCACAAATGCTGTTAAACCTGTGGGGCCAAATGTGTCTGGTGTAAGGGCAGTGCCTGTAGTAGGAAAGGAGGATTTGGCTTTATGAGGCTTTCCTTCCTCCCACCCAAGCCCTTGCTCAGCAGCAGCTTCTTGCTGCTCTCCTTTGCAACTCAGAAAAGGGAGACAAGTGTTGGCAGAGCTGTGATGGGTCAGAGGATGCCCTTAGAGCCCCTCATGCAGTGCTGGGAGCCCCCCATCTGGAGGTAAGCAGGGCTGGAGGCTCAGGATCCTGTGGTGTGTTGGGGGTTTAATCTCCTCTTCACTGGGGGTTAAGTTTGTCACACTCCCTGGGAGAGGTTTGTCTGAGCACCAGCACAGCTTGGGTGCCTGGGACAGAACCGTTTAGTCCTTGTGAGAGATCTGGGGTCAGGGCAGTACCCCATGCTGTGTGGGTGCTGGGGCAGGAGAAGGCTGAGCACACACCCAAGATATGTTAGTATGAGGTCCCCATCCTCAAGGGGCCCTTACAGCACTGAGACACCCATGGAAAGGATTGTGCTGACACCCAGGGGCTTTTTGCTAATTTCTTGGTGTATTTAAGAGGACAGAGTTGCCCTGGCTTTGCTGACATCCCCCTGAGGTTTGCTGCTCTTGTCTTGCCGGCCCTACCTGGTGTGGAATGTGTGTGGGCTGTGTTAAACCAGGATTCTGGCCTCACCACTTGTAAACTGTCTGATCTAGGCACTGACTTGTTATATCACTTATTCTGGGCTGTCAATCATCATCTAGTGCTTGAGACCAATGGGTGGTCTGGCTGCAGGATGGTCTGTGTCGGGCCCTGGGCAAGCCTGAAAACTCCCTGTTCCTCAGGGCTGTTTCTTCATCTTTTCTGGCTGTTGTTACCAAGACTGATCATCTGACCCAGCAGAACTGTCTCTGCTGTCAGAGGAAATAACGGGCATATATAATTAGCACAATCAGGGCCAGGCAGTAAAAGAGCAATCGGACGGGTGCAGATGGCTCTTGGAAACCAGGTCTGTTCCTCTGGCTCAGGGCCGTCTGCTGATCTGGAAGGAGGAAACGGGAGACTGAATTGAGTCTCTCTTAAATAAACTTCTCAGTAAAGACTAATTTCTTTCCAGTCTAATCGACAACACCAGATTGCTCTAAAGGGAGTTGTAAATAAAAGGATCTCAATAAGATATTGACTGTCACCTCCAGGTTTAGGCACAGGTTCCTCCTGTTTCTAAATACAGTTTGTTTTTCACTCCAAGCAGGCTCTTAACTGGGCTCTGTGAATGCAGTCGGTTTCCGAAGGGGAGCAGCCGGCACAGCCAGGCTCAGGTTAGCACCAACTTCATGAGGAAGCTGAAATGGCCTGGCCAGCACAAGCTGCTGCCCCTCCCTGGGGTGGGACACCGCTGACCCTTGTGACCATCCAGCTCTGTGTTTCCCTGCTGCCCATGGACCCCCAACAGCTGCCTGGGTTGGTGGCTGGAGGGGTGTCACCCAGAGCAGCCCCAGTGCAGACATGGGGGTCCCTAATGCAAGTGCTGAGGGTGCAAAGCACGGCTTGAGCAGCGATGGGGATGGGGCTTCGTGCTCTCAGTTCAGCAACTGCTCGGAGCTGGCAGCAAGAAACCTCCCTGACGAGGTCTGCCTTACCAGCCCCCTGAGGGTGCCCGTGGACACCTCCCGCAGCAGAGGGAGGAAGGGCAGCGTTTGCCGGTAACGAGGGCAGGGAGCCCCGGG
>NW_010110528.1:0-38094 GCF_000699245.1 Pterocles gutturalis
TATTTCATTCTACTTAAGTACTTGAATTATATTTATTGCTTATTTGCAATTAAAGCACACAAACTGTTGCTCAGATTTTCATAGTACATATCAAGAACATTTTCAGAGATAACCTCTGGTGTAATATGTGCAGAATGTAACAACATTCTGTGAGCTATACCAAGAATTAGCAATGGCTAACAACAAATACATTGAAATTCAAAAGTCGGCTTGACTGCCGGCTTCTGGGAGCTAAACAAGATTTTACTGGAAATTAAAATTAATGATTTAAAAGGTAGCAAAAATCATATTTAAAAATGTAAAACAAGTTAGCTAAAATATGTTATAAACTCTGTTGCTTTTAAGTAGAGGTACATAGCCAAAATTGTTTCATTCTTTGATTTTTACCATCTGAAATAAGTTTTCTTCCCAATTAATGAAAGAATACAATTTTTGTGTGTGTTGATTAATGTCCGATACCTTGATTATATACAATGACTCTCAGAGCAAGTGATAAACTCCTAACAAAAGAATTTGTTAGCTTTCTCCAATGTTTCCCCTAATGGGATAGGGGGCAAATGGCAAGAGTTTTAATCTTTATTAAAGAGGTCAAAATCAAGGAAGTAGTTAAAAATTTATTTTTATATATTTATACTTATGTATTGTAACTTAATACTACAAATTTTAAACTGAAGAATAACCCTTTTTTTTTCTTCAATTGCAGGGTTTGCCCGGAATTCCAGGAAGCCCCGGAAGCGATGGGAAGCCTGGCCCTCCAGTATGTACATTGTGCAAATACTTTATGCTAGTCCTCCTACTGACCTTACCCTCATCCCACAGTATCTACATGACAGGTTGTTATGACAGTCAGATTAATTGTCTCTTTTGTTTGTTTTGATTTGTTTTTTTTTTAATTACCAGAGCACTTTATATGCTGTCTCATCATAATAACGTTATGTAAATCTTGTCATGGAGTACTGTTTAAAATACAAACTATACAGAAGCTTAGCTGACATACAAAACACATAAAACGTTTTGAATGACAATGTCTCTAGCCTGCTCTCTCACCCTCACTCAGTATTTAATGAGTCACAGATATTAATTTATTTCACCTAATCGATGCCATGTCTTCATGTCTTTTTTTTGTTTATCCCAGGGTAGTCAGGGTGAATCTGGCCGCTCGGGTCCACCTGGCCCCCCAGGCCCACGTGGTCAACCGGGTGTAATGGGCTTCCCTGGTCCCAAGGGCAATGAGGTGAGTGAGTTTGTGTCCATTTCTGTCATGCTTATGTTTGATCAGTCAACTGTTAAGCTGCTCCATAGTGGGGCTATCTGGTGCTGCAGCTTTAGGTCATTGTATGCTGACCAGAACAGGTATTCTGAATGTGATTTTTCTCTTTTGCAAGGGTGCACCGGGTAAGAATGGAGACAGAGGCCCTGGTGGACCACCTGGAGCACCTGTAAGTTTCATTAACATTTTGTTGAATTAATAATGACATAATATTAATTAATAATAATTTTGTAACCTTCATAAAAATTATATCAACCCATAACCATGGCCTAATTTTGTCTTTGTATAGGGTCCTGCTGGGAAGAATGGTGATGTTGGCCTCCCGGGTCCTCCTGGACCTACTGTAAGTGTGGTAGTCCCATAAGAGGCAATTATCAGTTACTGCCAAGGTGGTCTGGCATCTGCAGATAGAGACTGGGAATTTAGGGGAAGGAAAATATTTTTAATGATTTAAAGAAATCTTCTTGTGTGAAGACAAAAGAGCTCTTCTTTGCCCTTATTAAAATAAGTCAATACTCAACACTTTGTTAGGAGGAACCCAAGTTGGGTATACTGGTATAAGTTGAAATCAAAAGTCAATTTAGAGCTCTTGGGGATCTGCAAATTGAAGCATAGTATTGCACCTTTTAACATTTATCAGAGCTAGCATTTCAGACTAGTATCAAGTATAAATGTGTCTGCTGAATTGCCTCTAATGTTTGGAGTGAAAAGAGCAAATACCAGAACACCAAACTACATTAGTCTTTGGGATTGTGCAATGTCATAATCAGACCACAATAAACTGGTGTAGATTAGAGGTGGTGTGGAGGTGTTTAAATGTTGAAATGTTCTCTCATAATTTATTTTTGTTTTCTCTTTTGTTTGATTCCAGGGTGCTTCTGGGGAGAGAGGAGAACCAGGACCATCTGGTCCACCTGGCCTCCAGGTACTGTGTGTTTATTGTTTATTGGTTTCTGATTCTTTTTTTAACAGATTAACATATACCCTTCCCCTCCTGACACCCCTCCCCCCCCCAAAAAAAAAAGCATCATGTCAACATTTTCATGAGGGTGCATTTCATCAAATTTTGAAGACAGATCAAAGACTTGACAAAAGTTATTGCTGATTATTTCATAACTGTAAACCAGATGGCTAGCTCAGTAGATTATGCCACACAAGACCTTTAGCTATCAAATTAGCACCTCCTACTTTGTAAAGGATTGGAATGGGTTGGGCACACATTTTCATGTCAAAAAAAAAAAATTGCTAGATAGGAAAATGCATAATTTATCTATGTTACAGAGATGATAATGCTGTTCCTTCATATAGGGATTGCCTGGTGGGCCAGGACCAGCTGGAGAAAATGGAAAGCCTGGAGAACCAGTAAGTAGTAGTTCCTTTTTTTCTTAAAACAATGAAAAAAAAAAAAAATGAAAAGCTCTTCCTAGATTACGTTTACAAATTCAGACAGCTATCAGCACTCTGTAGAGCAGAGAAGTCTGCTTTCAGGGCTAATAGGCAAGAGAAATAGGGTGCCAGCCACAGTGCAGATTTACTAAGGAAAGTGTATGGCTGACTTGCATTTATTTTCTCATAAACAGGGGCCAAAAGGTGATGTTGGAGGACCCGGCTTCCCAGGCCCTAAGGTAAAACATACAGCAATGATTCTATAATTACGTTAAGGAATTAACGAACTATGTACCTGACAACAAAGATTAACACTTTTTTTTGCCACAGGGTGAAAATGGTATCCCAGGTGAACGTGGTGCACAGGGTCCTCCAGGACCTCCTGGAACAAGAGGTGGGCCAGGTCCTGCTGGCTCTGAAGGTGCCAAGGTACCCACAGACTTGTTTCCTTCCTGCTATCGTGTGCATCATTCAGGTTCATATTATTTCTTTTAATCTTTTCTAATTATTTTTTATCACTCTTTAGGGTCCTCCTGGGCCCCCTGGTCCCCCTGGAGGCACAGGGCTGCCTGGCTTACAGGGAATGCCGGGAGAAAGAGGAGCTTCTGGAAGTCCTGGACCAAAAGGAGATAAGGTAACATGCCCATACACCCCCACACCCACGCTCTGCCAATTTTGTGCTGTTAGCTTCCCATGAGGCACTGGGTTTGTTCATGTTGTCACTCACTGATTTCAGAGGTACCGACCGTGTAGCAATATTGTCAATTTAGCAGTGTGATAGGGGTCCTATATGTTAAAAAAATATAGGATTTTGCACCTGGTTTAATATATACTAGATATTTTGATGCGTTAGGTCTCTTGGGGAAGGGTTATGTTAAAACATTTCTAAGGAAGCTAGTAAACAATGAGAATAGTTCATATCATGGGCCAACAGTTTGGTGTGGACTCCATTTTGAATCAATTTGGGGATTTTTTTTCCATCAAAGTTTTCAATATCTGATGCTGAATACTGGGCAGAATGTCATCCCCAGTTTTACGTTTGGATGATCACAATAAGGAAACCCTAGGTATGAGATCCTCTCCTTTGTAATGTGTTAATTCTTCTTTTTTTCCCCATGCTTATTATGTTCAACTTACGCTTGTTTTTTACTTATGCTTTTTACGTCTTATGCTTGCTAGGGAGAACCTGGTGGCAAAGGTGCTGATTGCATTCCTGGTGCAAGAGGAGAGAGAGTGAGTAGTTTTTAAACATCTAGCAGCTCATCAATAAGCTGCACATAGACTTGGGAGTTTACACATTAATAAACTTATGTGAATAAAAATACCATCTAGGAGAGGTAAAGTAGTAATACCATTGTATTTCATTCTGGCTGTGCAAATTTGATTTCATAAATTAGATTAGACTTAAGACTAATTTTTGTGATTACAGGTGCTGGGGTAGATATAATAGAATTTTTTGCAAGCAGAAGATTATGTTTAATTGGGACAATGTTTTGGAGGGAAAGCACCAATACAATAGTAAAGAAAATGTTATTAGCTTCTTAAATTTAGCTGACTGATGAGGAAAATGCTTGTTATAATGAAGCAAAAAAAGACATCATGATAGTAAGTGTTCTTATAAAGAAAAATTCTACAGGTTACTATGTACAATATATTTATACATCTATATAGCATATACACATAAAATAGACCTTTGAAATATATATATGTCATGAGTACATGCAAACAGTATATATATCAAAATAATGAGGGACGACAAATATAAAAATGCAGCTTGTATGAGTTGGAGGTAATAAAAAAAATGTATTTCAAACCATCAGGTACGCATTAAATTCTCAAGAAAGAAAAAGGGAGCTAGTCAAGAGATGTTGAACACAGACAAGAAAAATCAACCAATTATCTATAGGAAAAGTTAGGGTAATGGATAACTTTTATTGTCTGCCATTGAGAGAGACCTATCAAATTCACATGATTTTGGATTAGGTTCAGATGGTGGGAAAAAAAAAAAGAGAAGATAAATCAATTGGAGATCTCTCACATCACAAGATGGTGTGATCTCAGAGTGTAGCTCCAAAACATGATGTGCAACACCCCACTGGCATTGTAGGCTTGCTTCCATTTAAATATCTTTAGCAACCTGTTTACACTGAAACATAAATGCTATTGATCAAAATAGAGGAATTACCATTGTCATATTTTGATACAAAATATATTCTAATTGTTTAGGGTAACGTAGGTCCCATTGGTCCCCCTGGTCCCGCTGGCCCACCTGGAGATAAGGTAAAGCATCCTCCATAATGATAAGCAGTCACACCAGTGGCTGTCTCATGGGAAGAAGAAAAACACCTTGTAATCATTCCTGTTCCTTACAGGGAGAGACTGGTCCAGCAGGCGCCCCAGGTCCAGTGGGTTCCCGTGGTGGTCCTGTAAGTGATAGTACTTTTCTTCCAGTATAACTTACCGTGGTTCCTCTAGCCTAGCATAGACATCAGTGCTGCGCCTACCCTATCAGGAACACGTGTGGCTTGAGTTCAAAATAATAAGCTAATCACATCCAGCTCCTGTTGACTCTTGGGACTCAGAGTTCCTAAGGACTTGAGAAAACTGGTGCTTTCAACACTGTAAAGCGGTCAGCGGGCTGCGGTGATGGGTCAGGGTAAAAGTGTGAGCAATAGTTTTTTCCATCTTGTCTTACAGTTAAATAAACTTTAAAAAATACTCCTATTTATATTTTAGATTGATAAGACCAGTACCTCTCGATCTCAGTTGGATCTGGGGGACACCATGGATTGTGCTGGGGGTTTATATAGGTGTAACTGAGATCAGTTTGTCACACTTCAGATATCGGATAATTTCTGAACAGTTGTTCTTAGAGGTCAGGATCAACGCTTGTTTTGTTTTGGTTTTTTTCCTCAAAAGGCTGATAAGACAAAGAAACTTCACCAGTATTCATGGGAGTGTTCTCTGACTTGTAAAGTGAAACCTATCTTTCTAATATCTTCTATTGCTGACGTGTTGTTTTCTACAGGGTGAAAGAGGAGAACAAGGTCTTCCTGGACCTGCTGGCTTCCCTGGAGCTCCAGTAAGTATAAATACTTAAAAGCAATTGAACGTGATTATCAAGTTTCTAGTTTCTCTAAGTACATCCACATCTCAGAAAGGTTTGCTGTAACCCCTTTATAATACATACCTGCTGCATACATTTGATGCATGTGCTACCCTTTCTGTACTCAGTCACATGTAGATAAATTTTTTTTATCCTTCCTTTCCTATACTGGTAGACCAATAGAGTTCAACTGCATTCATATTTAATTTAATATTTAAATTCTGTTCAGAAGACTAGGCTTTTTTATCACAGTGATATCATCTGCATTTTTTGATTCATAAAATAACAACATCCTTTTTCTACAGGGCCAAAATGGGGAACCTGGTGGGAAAGGAGAAAGAGGCCCACCTGGTCTAAGAGGAGAGGCTGGACCCCCTGGAGTTGCAGGTCCACAAGGTGGTCCTGGTGCACCAGTAAGTTTTTGCGGTTCCTTATTGCTACAAAGAGAGGTTTCTTAAGTTCTCCCTCAGCCTCAAGGTTGCTGGGGTCAAGTGCAAAGCATTTGAACTGCCTGAGACTTAATGACACTTCCTGTAATTTTAATCTATTTATCATATCAATTGCTTTATCTATTTCCTTCCGTGTAGGGTCCACCTGGTCCCCAAGGAATAAAAGGAGAACGTGGATCTCCTGGAGGCCCTGTGAGTATCTCTTTGACTTAGTCACTGATAAATTACTCTATTACAACAACCATGATGTAAATTAAAAACAAGACCATCAGTTACTTTAATATCTGCAGTTCAAGAATAATTAAAGTGTTCTAGAAGGAGTAAAGTTGAGGTGCTTAGTGACCTGGATTACATTGATTTTAATGTAAGTAAGGTGCCAAAATAGCTTTTGGCACAATGACCCAAAGCTATAAAATGGCTTATCTCAACAGTTATTAGATTTACGTGCCATCTTTGCCAAGTTTATCAGAGCTCATTAGTTCACCTTTGAGAAATATATGGGACTTTCTCTTAAAAAAAAAAGTGAACTTCTTGTTCAGTTCCAGGACATTTAATTCTGGTTTTAAGCAAAACAGATAAATATAATTCAAAGTCAGTTGTTGTATAAAAATGAACTTGTTCATGTTTTTCCAATCTTCCAAAAATGGCAACTAAAAGTATTGATCTCTTATAGGGTGCTGCTGGTTTCCCTGGTGCTCGTGGTCTACCTGGTCCCCCTGGTAGCAATGTAAGTTGTCTTATCCCGCTTTTCTTTTTTTTCTTACCTCATGGATATATTTTGGCATATTTTAATATATTAGACTATATTAAGCTGTATGTACCTTGACATGAATACAACACAATCAAAAGCATTCTGAATATGTTTGGCCTTAGGGAAAAAAATCTGCAAAAGATAGTTTACTCTCTTCTTCTTTCATATGGAAAAGCAATTAATTCACTTCTTGTATTATGTTTTGCTTTCCAAAGCCTATCAGGGTAAGTGGAGTCCTCCTGGATCAGGTCCTTGAGTATTTCTGTTGGTGGTAGACATCATGTTTTCTCTCTTGCTCTTCAATGATGCAAGAAATATTCGTCTCAGGATCTTGAATTGATTTGCATTTTCAAAACTACACTTTGTAGATCACTGTTGAGAACTTTTTTTTAGCTGTCTGTAGAATGAAATGGCATAAAACTTAATTATCTTGTGACGGAGGCGTTTGGAAAGATTCTTGTGGCAAATTTTCTCTCTTATGGTACGGCCTACATCTGAAGTTCAGTGTACCAGTCTGCAGTGTCCTATTATAAAAATGTATGCTGATGCATCAGCTAATTCCAATATTTTATGATACCTGTGTGAAGAAAAGCTGTTTCATAATATCCTTGCATGTTCAACATGCACCTACTTTTGACTCACATAGTAAAAACTAATTCTGATTCTTGAGTCTTTTAAAAATTAAGAAAATACAAAGATTACCATCGTTTTACCCATTTTAAAATCAAAATTATAACTTATCCTTTGTTGTATGGTAAATGAGATACAAAGTAAGGAAACTCTTATGTTTGAATAAATATTTTTATTTTCTCTCTTATAGTTACAGAGAGATGCAAATTACAATAGTGATGAATAAAATAAGAAGTAGGATTTTATTTAAGGTACTGTTAAAGTCAACATAATTCTTTCCATTCATTGGCTAAGACTTTTAATTAAAGCCATTTCACTCTGCACTTGTCCAAGACACCACCTTAAAGGTATCCAGCATAAGTGATTCAAGAAATCAGCAGGGTCTGCAACTATTTCAAACTTACCTGGCAGAGCCCTGGGTAAGAAACATGTATCCTGTGTTAGATGCATTAAAAACACTGGGCATCCAAACTGTGCAGGTGTTGCATTACGCAAACCGTATGTTTGGACAGTAGGGAGAAAAAATAACGTTTGAAAGTGGAAGCCAAAAGGATTCTAAGACCAGATCAGATTTGGGTGCATAGAGGTTGGACCCTAAATCCACCTTCAGGCAATGAATCAAGTCTGGTTGGCTTTCCTGAGGAAAGATCAACACCAGTAGGCATGTGCTACTGTTCCAGAGAACACAGTTCACACTCTTCTCTTTAAAACTCCTTTTAGGGTAGTCCAGGTCCCCCTGGTAATGCAGGGCCTGCAGGCAAGGATGGGCCTCCTGGACCCCCTGGTAGCACCGGTCCTGCTGGCAGTCCAGGACCTGCTGGAACAAGAGGTGAGCCCGGCACACCAGGCGAAAAAGGGCCACCAGGCGCACGAGGAGAAAGGGTAAGTACATGTCTAGCCAGGGACTGTTATACTGACTGACAGGGGTTACATTTGTCAAGAATAAGAAGCCACCTACCTCATGCTGCAGATCCTCAGTACTGACTGATCTGACCTTTTCCTAAACAGGGGGCACCAGGAGAACCGGGTCCTCAAGGCATCGTTGGTGGCCGGGGTAACACAGGTTTGCCAGGTCTGCGTGGCCCGAGCGGTCCACCCGGTATGGCGGGTGCCAAGGTGAGAGCACATTCACTGCAGTGACAGCCTCAAAGCTAACACAACGACTGTAATCCAGCTGCTAAAAATAGCTTTGTGTTATAAAAAGTAATGAACATGATGTATTTTTAGTCCAGATACTACAGAATTTACAGTTATTTTTGTTTACATCCATAAGACCAGCCTTTAAAATGTCCAGTAACCAGCAGCTGTGGGGTGTGAGGTTAACTTTAATCTCTGTTGACAAGAATCCTGGATCAGATTATCTAGACGTATATAACCAGCTTCACCCACTTAAGGAGGGCAATGGGCTCTGAACTCTCCTTGAGACAAGAACTGAGTCATAGTTTCACCTTCTGCAAGCTGTTTGATGGTCATCTTGTTTCTTGCTCAAATATTATGACCCAAACAGGAAAATACTTTTACCTCCCTCCAGAAAAGGTGGTATGAGGCTTGGTTTGTATTTTATCACTAATATCGTGATAGACCAGCATTTTTTTGTTAACTACTTTGGCTATTGTTTTTGGGCATGTAAGAAAAGACATACCCATTTATAATTTCTTAGCTGAGAAAACAAGAAGGAATGTTCCTTGGGTTCAATGGCTTTGCATGAGTATAACTAGCGATGAAGAGAGACCAGTTTGGCCAAGTTTTTTTTCTTTCTTATTTTGACTATTCACAATCACCAAAGTCACACTGGCCCTTCACTTTATTAGGTCTCCTTCATCATCACTGCATATTTCATTAGAGATGTATAACATGATGGTATTTCGTAGGTACATTATCTGCAATAAAATCCTTTCCCTTTTGTTCAGGGTGCAGATGGTACACCAGGCACCAACGGTCTCCCAGGAGAACGCGGTGCACCTGGCCCACAAGGTCCTGTTGGACAAAGAGGCTTACCTGGAGAGCCCGGCAGAGATGTGAGTGGATGTGTTAGCCGTTCCTGCTAGCTTATGACTTACGAACAGGAGACTTGGGGACTGAATGTGCTTCAAGGTTCGCAAAGCCTCTCTCAAGTGCCTGATGCACAGGGGCCTGGGCAGATGACGTCCTCATGTAAGGTGGTACAGCCTGCTGTCTCTGCTACACTTCTTACTACCTGTGGACCATGTCTCTGTCTCACTTGGAACTGAACAAGAGACTGCACTGTCCATACACCTACAAAATAATGCAGGACTGATAGAGCTTTCATGGGCCCCTCCCCTTCCAGGAACTCTTCCTTCTTGAAAACTTGCTCTTTCTTTGATGAGCATTATTTAAGTTTACTAGAAAACAAGCTGTCTGTTCATCATCCAGCTCATGAACAAACTGTACCACTCTTTTTTCCCAGGGTAATCCTGGCTCAGATGGCTTGCCTGGACGTGATGGCTCCCCAGGAGGCAAAGTAAGGAATAATTCTATTCTTTGGAATCTTTAGTTTGCCAGATAAATGTTATTTAGAGATGATAATATATGTAGCTAGTTCTGCACAATGTAACTTCTTCCTTGAATCTCTTATGCTCCACTGAATATACTCTTTACACTGTAGTTCTATAAAACATTAAATCTCTTATCCTGTCAACTGTGACTATTTGCAGGGTGACCGTGGTGAAAGTGGCTCTCCTGGCCCTCCGGGACCTCCTGGTCATCCTGGACCTGCAGGTACCAGCGGTGCACCCGGAAAAGCTGGTGAAAGAGGATCTCAGGTAAGACCAAAGTAAATGGCTTACTGATTTACTTACATATCTTTCCTGTGCAAAGTCCATTTCATGCTGTAATAAAGTGGAAGTTTAGAAGAGTCATACATGTGTTACTGTCATAGTTTCTTGGCATTAAGCACCTCTTTTATAAGCCTATCAAGGGGAAAGACATCACAGTTTATGTTCCTGATAACTGTATATAAATTAAGTGCAAAATCCACATACTCCTTAGGATGCCAAAAAGCACATCATCCCACCAGGCCCTATCTGAATTTCCATCCCATCTTGTGCTCATGCAGCACAAGTGATGTTATTTATTTAAACTAAGGGAGTAACTTTGGAAGCCTTCGAGTTATTTCTGAGAAGTCCTGACACAAGCACAACTTGAGCACTGAGCACCTCACAAAATGAAGAAGGGGTGTAATGCACGTGGTATGTATCAGTGCCTACAAGCAGCTGAGCAAGTCTAACACTGGTAGAAAAAGGAGCTGACCAAAATTCTTGCTGATTATGTGTGCATGGAGCTTCCCCTTGTTTCCAAACAGCTGCTGGGTTTGAACATACTGCTTATCTGGAAATAAAAAGGCAGTCTAGTCAATCCAAGTGATCCATGCCATCTTATTCTTACTGTGTCACAGGGTCCACCTGGTCCTCCTGGCTCTGCTGGTCCTGCTGGCGCTCGAGGTCCTGCTGTAAGTCATATTTAAAGTATTTGTGATATCATATTTCCTGTTATTTGGGCATCTTTCTTATTTCTTTACATTCCTTCTATTGCAAATTTACTCTTAAAGGGTCCTCAAGGTCCTCGTGGTGATAAAGGTGAAACTGGTGAAAGAGGCAGCGCTGGCATAAAGGGTCACAGAGGATTTCCTGGTACCCCTGGTCTCCCTGGTCCTCCTGTGAGTATTTTGAATTGGACTGGGAATTACAGCTGTTCCTGTGGTTTGGGTCCCAGGTAACTAGTTAGCCTTAACTAATTTACTGAGGAAAGAAAAAAAAAAAGTGCAAAGAACCTGTATAATTTGATTGTCAAATGTGTTCAAAACTCCAGATTCCCTGAATCAACCCAAAATAAGTGTTAATGAAGAACTGGAAGAAGATTCTAGGAGCTAAAGCTGGGTTTGCCAAAATCGCTTTCAGCTACATTGTCTGGAACAAACACTTTTGCCATTCATTTATATATGCTATTCCTCATTAAGTTAAACAAGATAGAAATAGGCATTGGAATATTTGTCTATTAGAAATCTATGTTAGACAGACATCTAAATCCGTGAAAAAGTTACTCAGAGTCCAAAGACCTCTCTTCTGTCTTGTGTCTTTTGCAGTAATTAATACTGGGGCAAAATGGGCATGAAACTGTAAACTTCTTTGTAGACTACTGAATTGTAAACATGCATTACCATGTTGAACAGTTCACGGCTCAAAGAACTGAAGGGTAACAGACAGGCATGCCCTAGGTATTTATGACAAGTAAAAATTTTAAGAGGGATATGTATTGAAAAGAACTGTTAATAGCTCTCATGATACAAGTGAGAATCAAGGAACCCAAACTCACCTAGTTATCTACCAAAGATGGCAAAAAAGAGGGAAGTGTTAACTATAAATGTCACCAATAACAGCACAGTATAACTTGTTATCTCACTTAGGAGTAGAAAAAAAGTCTGATAAATTCTCATTTACACTCTGACAGCGAGATGATGAATCATTTTTAAACATATGGCTTAGTTCTGTGTGGTGTGTACATACAGTAATTTTTTAAATGCATTTGAAAACATGAGTGTCAAATTATTTAAATAACTTTACTAGTAATATGATTTTATGGTAATACACAACATTTTGAGCCTATAGCTATGTGTTCTTGTGAATACAATATTTCATCCAAAGCTTGCTGATGTCAGTTGGCTTTCTGCATTTTGGATGATATTGCATCACTAATACTTTTTCATATAGGGAACATTTGATATTTTTTTCTGGTTAACGAATGGCAACCATTCTTTCTCACATCTGACATAGGCCTTTGATAAGGATGTCAGATTTCATATCATCTTAAAGATGTTTCAGTGTCTCTATTTAAGGTATATCTAGCTAGATACAAAATATTACTGGGAGGTGTATGACTTACTTATCTTTTCTTCATAGGGTCCCCTGGGTCCACAAGGCGCAATTGGAAGTCCAGGAGCTTCGGGTGCAAGGGTAAGAAAAGCTCCTTACCTAGCATAACTGGAAGGAGGATTCAGACTGTTTAAATTTTTTTTTTTTTTAATTTGCAATCTTAACAGGCAACAGCTGAAGAAAGACTCCTGATAAATTGTACAGAAATGTTTTCAATACCTCACAAAGTACTTCTGAATTTGAGATTATCTGGTAAACTATTTTGACCATATTATTTATGTTCAACATTGTTCTAGGGTCCCCCAGGCCCAGCTGGGCCCCCTGGAAAAGATGGTACAAGTGGCTATCCAGGTCCAATTGGTCCTCCCGGCCCTCGCGGTACCAGAGGCGAAAGTGGCCCTGCGGTAAGTAAAGTGTGCACACTCAAACAAACAAATCTTCAGGGATTATTCATGGAACATAGGGGGTGCGCTCCCACCTAAATATCTCCCTCAGAAAATCCTGTACTTCATGGACAGAGTTTGTGGGAGCAGGTATCTAGCTATCAAGGCTAAATCCAAAAAAATACACATCACTTGTAGTTCAGTGCAATTATTGATGCACTGGGCATTGTGTTAGTCTCAGCTAATCATTGACATTTCTGTGTACAACGGGAAGGCAGGATCTCCACTTCAGTCTCCCTTTGTGTCCTGGAAGCTATGAAGAGGGTTTCCTACACTAGGGAGGCCAGCACAGCAAAGATCCCTGGCATAGTCACTTCTGCTAAAGCCAGGAAATGGTTATTCTCTGGATTTTGGTGGAAAGAGTTCCTTCTCCTTCTCAAAGCCCAGCTTGACAAAATTAGGAAAAGAAAATTCCAATTTTAGGAAGATAAAAGCCTGGAAAGTACAACAGATGTTTGTACATAGCAAGTGCCATTATTTAATTCATAAGTAAATTAAATGTGTATGTGTGAATTCTCCTTTTTTTAAGATTAGGGCCCATGCAGACTTTTAGTTTTAACCTGTGATCTCTACTGAGTGCTATGTTCACCATTCTTTTTAGGGTCCACCAGGCCAGCCTGGTCTTCCTGGTCCTTCTGGTCCTCCTGGTCCATGCTGTGGTGGTGCAGCTGCCCTGGGTGCTGGTGAAAAAGGTCCAGTGGGCTATGGGTATGAATACCGAGATGAGCCAAAAGAAAATGATATCAATCTGGGTGACATCATATCTTCAATGAAGTCAATTAATAACCAGATTGAAAACATCATTAGTCCCGATGGGTCACGGAAGAATCCAGCCCGTAACTGCAGAGATCTGAAATTCTGCCATCCTGAGCTCAAGAGTGGTATGGTTCGGTTTTTATTTTCACCAATGGTAGCAGATGTTGTTTTTCTTTTCATGAATGCTATTGTCTTTGAGTATTTAAATGCAGAGATCTGCTATAAAATTTTGATTTTTTTTTAACAAATGCCATGATAAAGATTATAAATGTAATAACAATTTAAAAATTTAATTTACTACGCATTTACACTGACTTCAGCTCCACTCCTTAGATGCTTACAAGTGAACATTTGTTTAAATAATTTTATGGAAAAACACCCATGACAAGTATAAGTTCTATATATCTTTCAAATGTCAGTCATATTACATTCATTCACATGACCTCAGTGTATTTTTATATCATCTCATTTTCTGTGGCATCTCTTCTGTCACAATTAATATGGTTCCTAATCTGGCTCAGGAATTTGGCATGGAAATAAGCAGTCAGATTCTTCTCCAAATATATGAAGCCCCTTAACATTTTTTTTACTTCTAGGAGAGTACTGGATTGATCCTAACCAAGGCTGCAAGATGGATGCTATTAAAGTATACTGTAACATGGAAACTGGGGAGACATGCCTCAGTGCTAACCCCAGCACAGTGTCCAGGAAAAACTGGTGGACCAGTGAAAGCAGTGGAAAGAAACACATTTGGTTTGGAGAATCTATGAACGGGGGCTTCCAGGTAAGAAGTTACTACAGTTAACAGCCCCAAAGGTACCACACATTTTGTACTACCACACATTGCAATGTACGAGTATATAATCCTGGAATTAAACTAAGCTAAACTTTTAGTGTGTGAAATAATAACTATACGGACTGTCCCTAGACACAATTAAACAAAACCTGTTGCTTATATGTTGTACTCTGCAGTTCAGCTACGGAGATCCTGACCTTCCTGAGGATGTCTCGGAAGTTCAGTTGGCCTTCCTCCGCATCCTCTCCAGCCGCGCCTCCCAGAACATCACCTACCACTGCAAGAACAGCATCGCCTACATGGATGAAGCCAGTGGAAATGTTAAAAAAGCTCTGAAACTGATGAGCTCTGTGGAAAGCGAGATCAAGGCTGAAGGAAATAGCAAATTCACGTACGCTGTTCTGGAAGATGGCTGTACTGTAAGTAAACAAGACTTCAGTATGGTAGTTTAATAATTCCTTCTAGACAACTAGACTGACTAGACCCATAATAAAGGAAGAGAGGGCTTTGCATGACCTGGGTAAAGAAAGGATACAGTTACATCCAGTTGGGGAAATTTAGATTCTGTACACCAGAAGTGTCCCTCCCGGAGCAACTGTGCTACAGGTGGGAGTGCACCTCAGAAAGTTTAGATCTGGGCTTTGCAGGTATCTCCTTGCTTTAGAGACAAAGTCAGTGAAGTCACACTGACCAAGTTTTGATCCATCCCATGTCAAGTCCAAGAGTAGTAGGAACTATATTAATCATACAAAAAAAAAAAAACAACCAAGGCTGGCTGATTTGAGCCCTCTTAATCATACAAAAAAAAAACCAAACAACCAAGGCTGGCTGATTTGAGCCCTGGGCTATGATTATGGGAAGGGGCAAACACTGTCGTTTCACAGGCGCACCATTGCTTCACTGGGTCTAGCTCACTGCAGCAGAAAGTGCTGGAGAGGAGCAGTAACATCCATGAGCATGCTGATGTTTGAGCATCTGCAGCCTTCTCAGTAACAAACACAAAACGCCATAACACCATCCACAGTTTCTCCCTCCTACTGTGTAAGGTCCCAAAAGCACAACAACCACCAACATAGATGGCAAACCTGCTGCTTAAGGATGCATGAACACATCTACGTTGCAGCTACTTTGTGGCCATTTCTTTGACATGAACATGCTGTCACTTTTTCCCGAGGCCAAAACCACTGTCCAAACAGAATAGCCATTTGTGCCATCTCCCAGCAGGTTTCAGTCCTAAGTCGGGGCCCTGGCACCACTCCAGGGTACTCCACTGTCCATCAGGGACCCCATCCCTTCTGAGCCACAAGGTCTCCAGCCCCACAAACCTCACGTAAAAGATCCAGAAATGAAGAATGTCTGCCTACACGTTCATTTCTGCAGAACCTGCAACCAGTTTTCACGGTGTTGAGAGGGACACCTTAATATCAAACGAGAAAGTATGAAATCCAGTAAACAGGAGGATAACTTGCACATAGCCCCACACTGATTTCTCTAATGCCTTTTTTTTTAATTTTCTTTTCTTTCTAACTTCACAGAAACACACTGGTGAATGGGGCAAAACAGTCTTTGAATACAGAACGCGCAAGACAATGAGGTTGCCTGTGGTTGATATTGCACCCATAGATATTGGTGGTCCTGATCAGGAATTTGGCGTGGACATTGGCCCGGTCTGCTTCTTATAAATCAAAGATCCTGCTCTTTCTGAAACCCCAGCAAACAGATTCACACTCCAACTGTGCTCCTTTGTTTTAGCCTTGTCAGCTCGTACAGGTGACCATCTGTATCCCAGTTATTTATTAACAAAATTTCTGGGGGAAAAATCAATTTGATATCAAGGGTTAATTTTTTCGCTATTACACAAAGTACAATAAAAATGCTTTTTTTGCTCTATTTTTTTTACCAAATTCCATCTTCAAAACATGTCTCCGTGGTGCTATAATACAACTTCAACACTTAATAAAACAACACTGTGTTCTATGAGTTGAATGTTAGCCAATTTACAAAGCACTGATTGATCCCAGTACCAAAGTTTACCCTTCTTTCTAAGATGCAGTCCATAAAGCTAGAATGACCTCCCTGTTTCAACTACCTCAACATGGACAGAAACTGGGATGTGTCTGACTAGTCAATCCAAAAATCAATCAAACAAATCAATCAGAACACATTGGACCCATTGGTCAATTCAGTGGAATCATTTGGTAGAAAATTGCCTATTTCTGTACTGATTAGCTGTGAAAAAGTACAGTGTGTTTGAAGAGTTTAATACCTTAATGTCAGTAGTCACCAGAACTTTATTGTTGGATTGTATTCTGTTATCAAAGGTGCTTCTCTACTTTCCTGTCATTGCTGGTCAAGACCACTAAAATTAGGGAAGTGTAAAAGACTAATATGATGGTGCTAATGTATTTTTCACTCCTAACTTTGCAAGTCAGGGTTATTGACTTGCTTAAAAAAGAAAAAAAAAGGTAAAGGATATAAAGCAATTACAAATGTCTCCTGTCAAAGATCATCATTGGCATGTCATAGTTGAGAACTTTCTCCCTTCACTCTGTAAAAGTCAATAAAGATGCAAAATTGTGAACTATTTCTGTCACGTTAACACATTTATAGTGTTGAAGGTTAACCATCTTTGTAAGCTTTTATATGGTTGTTGGTCTATTCCTTACAGAGACACATAATAAAATATCTTAATAAAACTCCTTGTTTCATAAAACTGACTTTTTTATTATTTTCCTATTTGTATCTGTTTCTTCCAGTTAATAAGCCAGGGTTTATAGTTAATATATTGTTATTGTAACAATTACTGGCACAAATCAACACAGGCATGACTGTACTTAACGCAACATAAAAGAATAGTGCCAACAATTCATAAGAAATACTGGCTTTCACAGGACCTCCTCATTTTGTTGTGAAAATAGCTACCGTTTGTGAAAACTGAGACTTACGTGTACGTAATAATATTAATCTGACATAAATTACATGGCAGGAAGTCTTTTGCTGGGAGCTGAAATTTTATGAAAGCAGCTGGTAAAGGTACTGGCTGGTGGAAAAATGCATTGGAAAACCTGTTCTTAATCCACATGGCAAAAAATAAAAAAAAAAGGAAAGCCTCTGTAGTCTCCAGTACTACTGTGTCTGAGTGACTGTAGCAATTACTCAACCTTAAAATTTTTTTTTCTGAAGAAAACATATAGTCATCAAGTCTTTGAGTAATAATTTCTACTAATGAAAGGTGATTACTGGAACATTTGCAGAAACCACAAAGAAATCGCCAAGACAACCATAAAATAATTCACATGATCCAAATACCTTCATTTTTTTTTCAGAGGGGCACTTCCTAAGCCACTATGATGCTGATACTACTGTACTTTTATAGAAAGGTCTTTGAGAGAATAGAAATATGAAACACATCAGGTTAATAAACAAGAATTAGCTTAAACAATAAGGCTAGCCTTTGGAAGATGTAGTTTGCAATTTATTTTTTTTAACTCTGATTTACTGTGCCAGCCTGCAAAAGGCTCTAGCTTTTATTTTTACACAGGAAATATAATTACAAAAAAAAAAAAATAATCTTACCTGACACTTTTAGGCTAGTGGTGCCATTACTCACTGTTCCAGAGCAACACATCAAGTTCCTAGACTACTAGAGGTCTTTCAAGGCTGAACAGAAACACCAGCACCCGCTTTTAAGCTCTAAGGTAAGTTGATTTTTTAGGTGCATATTTAAGCACATCTTCCTTTGGCTTATAAATTTAAAGCTGTATTGGAGAAAAAGGACAAAAACCTGTAGTCTACATAGCCGAGAGGCACGAACAAACAAGGAAAGAAGTTGCCCACACAGTGATACGATTGACATAAAAAATTTCTCATTCCCAGCCCCAGCTTCTTATTCAGTCACAGGTTACACCAGTTGATAGTCACACACTTCATGGCACCACATTACTACAGCTCTTTAGGGAAAACAAGAAACGGAACAAAACAAAAAACCCAAAACAAGACCCTGCCTCAAAGAATTTCCTAGATCACACCAACAGCTTTAAGATATCACTAATCTAGGTTTTAATATTTCCTTGGCATTTCACCTTTTCAATTAATTGGAGGTTATCACCTAAAGGTGTAACTCTCCCCCAGGACAACAGAGCTTTTCCTCTGGTGAACGTGGATTCCCTGACTATTGTCTGAGGCATAGGGACATTTCAATACCTACTTTCTACATTCTTTATGGAAATTACGTTTAGAAGACCCAAAACACAACAACAATCCAGCAAACCCTTCTCTAACAGAAAACCTTTGCTATCAGGTCAGGCCTAAATTTTACACAATTGATTCACACCTGTGAACACTTACTTACCCAGCCTCCCCTCCCTTTGGGTGACAGGGAAGGCATTCTCCATGGCCACCGCATCCAGCAGCTGCGCAGCTCCCAGCACTGCTTTAAAAACACCACAAACACCCTTTCACAGCCCTTGGGTGTAGCATGGGAAATCACTGCAGAAGCAGCCTGGCTTCAGCAGTCCTCCCCCGTGGAGGTGACCACCGTGGGACAGCTACGGGCAAGGGAAGAGCCGTTCAATGAGTTTGCGTCTCTGCAGCTCTGCACCTCAGCAGTAAGTTTGCAGCTAGAACCAGGCTGGGGCAAACGATTGCTTAGTAACTGGGTTGTGATGGTTTCTGAATTCAAATAGCTACTAGGAATCTTTCTGGGAGCTGGCTAATTATCAGAAGCTTGCCTTACTAAAAAAAAAGAAGCTGGACAATTAAATAAACAGCAGTGTAATCTGTAACCATCACATCGTTGTGACATCAGCTAAGTAGTCTTCAGCCTCTATTAGCAGGCAGTAACTTAGAGGAAGAGCTGTCTATGAGAATTTTGAATTCATAAAGGATAAAGATCTTCCCAATGCATGCTTTGCCATGCTATGGCTGTTCTGATAGCTTAAGTAGAGAAATTTAATTTCTAGTGGTCCTTTCTGTAAGATGGAAAATGTGTTATTTTGGAGGACTGGTTCTTATTTATGGCAGTAACACAGCTTCATTGTAGTCACCAAATTAGAATATATTTCTTACTACAGATAACATACCCATTTCCTTTCACCAGGAAAGAAGTCAGGTCTGGCAGGCTCCAATTTTTAAATCAAGTGCCTCTCTTCTGGAAACGTGACCGATGAGGCACTTGTTGCACAGATCTTACAATACAGTAATGTATGAAATATTTTTATAATGATTTAGCAATTTAATTTAACATGTGCCTGTAATCAGATGTCCATGATTCTATGTTGTTACACTCTTAAAGAAAACCTGTAGAAACTGTGTGACCTTTCAGTATACCCTTAGCCATGGACATCTCTGCATTAAGGGTCAAAACTTGAGTTTTGTTGCTAAATCCATGCTGGATCTATATCCACATCCACTGAGAACACCATCATTAACAGATGCCTCTTGGAGGCACGGGGATGTTCTAGTTTCAGTGGGGTTTTTTTGATGTCCTCATCATAACTCACACTTCAGCCTTACTCTCTATGCTATAGTAACTCCAAGATACCTGAAAAAGTCTGCTCCTTCCTCCTCTCAGTTTGGCAGCATCTGCAAAGCAGAGATTAAGATTCCTATTGGGAAATGGCTGAACTGATAGGACAGCGGGGAATGCTTCTGATTTACTCTGATGGTTGTGTAGAATCACACAGCATGCTCTTCAGAGGGAAGGAACTCCTAAATTACAATGATGGCTCCTACAATTGTCACAATCTTCTGTCAGTGTCATGTTTCTTTGTCATAGGGAGGACTGCTCCTTACCAAACACATAAAAATATTTTGCTGAAGTTTCTAGAATTGTAATAATGTTCTTTTGTTATAATTGTTTAGTTTTGCATCAGATTTTTCACTCAGTTGACCAAGGCCAAAAAGCAGTTCTGTGACACTTTGTCAGACATGACCTTGCACGGGTTTTTTTGGCACAAACACTCCCAAAAATAAGGCTGTTCCTCTTCTCTGGAGGATGGATAGTAACACCTCAACTGAGGAACTCATTTTGCAATAGAAGCATTTAATAGTGCACCATTCTCTGAGACTGAGAACACAACAGATTGCAATGATCATGAAATACTATTTGGAGAAACCTTAAACCAGAGCTTATAGAAAGATGGTTTCCTACTCTAACAGCAAGGAAACTAAAATAAAATGTGCAATAAATTAACAGGTCAGAGATGGAGGAAAAAACTGACTCTTCCAGCATCTGGCTCAAATTAGCATTTCCTGGTACCTTCATACTTTTCCAGATCTCCTCCCCACAAATGATAAAACATGCAATGCTGACAGCACAACAGACACCTTAGCAGTCAAGCCCCCCGAGTTTTCTCCTATGTTGTGTAAATCTATAAAGCGTTTCAGTTTTAATCTTTGCATCATTCTGCTCAGGTCCTCCTCAACACTGTCCAATCCATTGGCTCTACTGTGTCCTTTCGTGTTTGGCTTGTGGAAAAAGCAGATTTTTTTACTGTTCCCAAAGATATTGGCCAATAATCACCCCATAGGAAAGAGCAGCAACTTCACAAGAAAGCTGCTCTCTTGTACCCCGTTTTCCCTATGTGACCATACATACACTCTCTTGGGGCAGTCAGGGTTTACTGGGGGTGATTCTGAGCCATAATTAATCATATTCCTCATAACGGTTCTCGCGATCTCTATTTGATACATTAGTAAGCATTATCTCTCATTTTAACACGAGCTAAATTTCTGAATAGCATGACAGCAGGTAAAATAGGGTGGCTAAAAACATTCTGCCTTTTCAGGAACTGAATCGAACTCTGTGGTACCCATCTAATGATTTTGCTCAAGAAGGCTCCTTTGTGGATATTCTGAACTCTGCAGAATATGCTTGAAATCACACACTTCAACAAAATCTTTAAACTCCTAGCAAACAAATTGTGATCCACTGAACACATAAATCCAATTTTTTTTTTTTTCCTGTAGCATAAACACAGTTTGGCCAACTGGGTCCATGGGTCAGCAGTTTCTTTGGCGTTTCTATTTCAGCTATTGAACTGGTGATTTTGTTTTACCTGTTGTCGTGACTTTTTTTTGTGATAATACCCATCCCAGCTTATACTATATTTTTTTACCTTGTTTTCTCTATGGTCTCTATGGTATTTGCCTACTTGCAGGAAATCTTTCTTTTCTTCCATTGCCATTTCTACATTTCCATTTAGCTCTGCTTTTCCTTTTGCAACTGGTTTACTCTGTCTTCCTGGAGTCCTATTCTTTTTATAAATACAGCCTCTCTCAGCAAGACCAACTGCCTAGTGAGCATTAAACCTTCAGTATAGCCTTCATTTCCTGAAAGAAAAATTGATAAATTCCACAGATTACGAGAGTGTTTACCAGCCCAATAACTACTTTGCTCAATCTCAGGCAGCTAGAGGAAATAAAAGAAACCTCAGGGCCCTTGCCTAACATTAATAAGGAAAATAATACTTTTTGCTTTTAACCCATTTTTAGATTCTTGCCTTCATACAGCAAAACGCTTCCTCACTCTATTATTGCTATACTTGGTAGACTTGGGTTGTGGTGTTTCCAGCTGTAACACCATGACAATTTTCTTTCTTGCATTTCTGTGTTCCTTGGTGCATTCCTCTACTGCCTATCGTATTCCCAGTACTCTATAGATTAGTATTAAAAAAATGAGTACTTATGATAGCTACGAGGAAGCTAACAGATGCAAGGAAGGAGTTTGGGAGGGAGAGGCCATGAGATTTGAGCCTATGCTCTGATTCACCCAGTGACACCAGAATAACCCCAGAGCTAGGGGGGAGTGCCAAAGTGGGAGAGAAGGGGAAAGGTTTGTATGGGAGGAGGGTGGAGGAAATGCATCTTGAACTCTTCCAGCCCTTCTGAAGAGCAAACATTCCACCCAAATGTAAGCTCTTCCTCACAGTCACTTTAAAACTGAGGTGCATAAATCTAAAACTGTGATTTGAAAAAACCCTCTTTTGTTCAGAGAGGACTTAAACCATCAATTCCCTGTTTCCCTGGCATACTGAGCATCCAGCACTGCTCAGTGTAAAGACCTCTCAGCAAGAAGGCTCTGATGCAGCAGGGAGGCTGGGATCACACTGGACAGATGCATTCAGAGATGGGCTCCTCTAGGAAATACAGAAGGAGGAAGGACATTTTTTTTCTTTATATAACCAATAAACTGGAACAGTGTGGTCTGTTCTGCCCTCTGCATCACTTTCTGCTCAAAATAAATTAAGAGAAAATGTCAAGCAGGAATAAAAGAGAGAAAGCCTGGGAGAAGGCATTATCAAACTTCTTACATAATATAATATATATTTAATATAAAGGTGGAAGAACACTAAAGATAGCCAATAGCCAAATAAGAATATGCTCAGCAATACTTGAATCTCAATTCTTTGTTCATTGTGCTTGCAGGTAAACTTTTTCATTTCTGAGAACATTTATCATAACCTCCAAGGACCACTGAGCATATCTGAAAGATCTTTTGCATTTCTTCCTCCCTCAGCAAGAATGTATTCTTTCCAAATTTTATCTTGAAAGAAATCTAAAAGTAAAACACACTGTAAAAACTGGCCCGTGTTAGGAGACACTGCTTGAAAAAATAAGTCCAAAATGGATTCTACAGAGCAGCTGTTTAAAATCTAAGCCATGAGGGTGAAAAATTACTATTAAAAAAATCTCACAGCCCTAGAGACCAATGCTGCTGCTTTTCATCCCTGGCCGCTTTTTTTTGTTCTTGGTTAGCTATCAGAAGGGATGGGCTCCTGTTCCACGGACAGGGTCCCTCGCACTAGGGTGGCGCCGTGTGGTCCCAAGTCTGTAACCAGCTGTGTCATTACATCCACAGGCTGGGAGTTTGTCTAGGCTATGGTGGCACGGGGATAGAAAGCATGGCAGTGAGGATCCAAGCACCTTCAGAACAAACACTGCAAATCCAGACGAGCTGGTTAAAATCAAATCACAGAAGAATCCGAATGCCTTTCTTTAAATGCTCAAGCTAACACCACCTCATCCACCCCACCGCTGAGGTACACACACAGTAAGTGCCAAATTATAACAGCATTTTACCTTCTAGATGAGATTTTAGTGAATAGTTGCCGCACAGCTACTGTACAACTGTTTTTGAGAAACCAAGAGAGAAGGTGTCAGCTACTGGCAGTCCTGGGGTTGATTTCTCACAGAGGACAGGTCCGTTATGGAAAACAACAGCAAAACCCAATTTTTATAACTCACATTTAATTTAATTGCAGTTTCTGATATTATAGTATTGCAACCACTCCAAACTGCCTTCTCTACCATTTCTGAGGCCATCTGCAACAAAGACAGATCTGTCATAAATACCTGATATTTGCTTAATGTTACTTTATAAATTAATTGACCTTTTGCAAATTATCAGCTCTATCCATTCTAGGTTCATGAAATTAAAGCTGTATTTACATGAAGCTATGCCACATTGCCTGGATAAAAGGTAAAGCAATTTAAGAGAGTGAAATTCCCTCCACCCTTTTTTCCTTTTTTTTTTTTTTTTTTGTCTGCTTAAAAAGATTCTACAATACTTTGAGGAATGCTTAAACAGGAAAAGAAATGTAATATGCACGTATGCTACAAACATAGTCAAGGGAAGGAAAAAAAACCCACAAAACCAAAAAGCATGTCCAAGCACTTGCATTACAAAGACTCCCCAGTTAACTACTCAGATTTCCTGACAGCTCACACTTCAAGTGAGATTTTGCTTCAGCGATTCTCTGGCGATGGTTTTTACAGAATATTACCTTGGAGTGCTTTCTAGTTAAAGCTCTTTTGCAGTGTTCAAGGCAGCCTGTTGAGGAAACACTGCATGCTTCATGCAGAGATAGAGATGCAAAGAGAGATTAAAAAAAAAAAATAAAATAAAAGAGTACCCTGCATCATTAAATACTCTTCTCCTTCAACAATGTCAGAAAGCATTTACACTAATCATGGATTATAAAACTCTGGTAAAAATCAGAGATTAACCATAACTTTAAAACATCCATCTATACACCAAATGTTATTTATTTTGTGCATCTGGATAAATGTCTTGTAGAGGTCTGATCACAGCCATGGGATATTCACCTTTGCACGAACACATTGGAGCGAGCCATTATACCTCAAATTATCCAGTGAAAGTAACGTTATCCAAACCTTCCCAAGGATCCAATATGATAAGCTAAGTCCTGAGGCACATACTTACACAAATTATTTCATGACAGTCAAAAAGAAATCATAGAGTTCCTGCTTGGCCAATAAAACCAAACCAGTAACATCATCATAAACCAGTAACACCAGCACGAACCTGTCAACTTGCCCGGTTCCCAGTCCCCACCTGCCCTGCAGGGACACACACATGGACAACCTGGGAAACTGCAAACCTTCCAGGAGGAGGGAAGGAATGCAAGTTCTTGCCTGCCTTGCTACAATGCAACTTCATGGCTTTTCCAGAAGCTGTTTTCCATCAGTGATAACTTACATTGACACTGGGATTTGGCTAAGTCACATTTTATTCAGTCTTGAATAAAAACTCTCTTTCTCTGGAGTCTCAAACAATACTATTCAGGTAGCTCTAATAGGGCTGCTGGTAATCACATCACACAAATCGACACCTAACTTGTAAAAACTGGCACAAAGAGGGTATTATTCAAAATCCTTTTATACTCCTATGTACCAAATACTTCAGCAGAATGCATTGCAAATGAGTTATTCAAATAGCAACAAAACAAAAGTTAAATACTTCTATTTTTAATTTCCTGGAAATTAACCGATATGGGACACACTGGAAGGAATTCTACAGAAAGGAAACCACTTACATAGCGAGAAGCATGTATTTAATTAAATGCTTTGCAAAGATACATGAATAAAGCTATGTGCATGACTTTCTTTAGGGATGGCCCCAGCTGTTTATTTTTTTTTTTTAAGGAACAAACAAAAAAAATGGGAGAGCACAGATGCAATAAAGAAACAAAAAACCTAAGTAAGTTTGTACCCACATACTTTACAAAATAAAGCATGTTAGTGGTACAAAACATTCTATATACTGTATGACCAACAAATAAATGCGCTGTAACATTGTTCTCTCAAACACCATAAGCCTAACAGCTAAGCTCGGAAAATGACATTGACAGCAGGCAGCTTTATTTCAACAGCCTTCTAGTCATGTAGCACCATCACTTTTTTGTTGTTTTTGCCCTGCCTATCTCCTTTCTCGAAATAACAACAGAAGCATAGCACCTTTTAATATCTAAAATAAAAATAGGAATATTAAATGCATCCCAACTTCCAGAGATGAGGTAGCTCATGCTAAGAAACGATGGAACTTTCTTGCCTTGACAATTCAAGGCCAATAAGTCAAATTACTGGAGATGCATGGCTGGATGTCAGCTAAAAACAATGGATTTCTAAACTTTCTTTCTCTTTATTAGCAATTGGTCTGGTATACACATGAATGATTTGCAGCATACATAAATTGGCACCGTATATAAGACGTCTGTATAATTTGATACGTAATGGCTTCTTAGATGGGCAAGTATTGGAAAATCAACAAGTATTGGGTTTAAGGTGTATTTTGAACATGAAGGATAATTTAATAGAATTACAAAGACACATTGCGAGAAGTGAAGTCTGACCTTAAATTTTAACATATGGGACACCCCTACTGACAACTTGTATTTACCCCAGTAGTATTTTTACTTCATAAATTAATCAGGGCTACGGAATACTCTTCTGAGCAGATTGTTCCGTAGGAAAGTGCAGGAAAGACAATGCCAAATTAAGATGATCTTGTCTGAAGAGATTGTCTTCCACAAATGACATAGATTTCTGTTAATGACTATCACACTGGCAACCACAGGAAGACAAACTGGGGTTGAGGGAGCAGGTATGACTGAAATATAGCCAACGGTTCACAAAAGTGCTCTACTTTTCTGTTACTCAGTATGCATCCAAGCAGAAGAAATAATCCTTAGAGCTTTATGTAGTCCCATATTAAAACTATCTATTTTGAATACCTCTAAATTTTGAAATAATTTGAAACAAAAGTGAGGAAAAAGATGCATATTACTTTTAAAAGGTGGTCATTGATCCTCTTAAAATTATACTGTTGTACTAAAAAGTTGATTTCAATCATTTAAAACAGAAGGTTTGTAAGTAAAATAAATACTCGAAAGGAGGCTGGGCATTTAAAAAGAACTGTATATACAATGCTGATCCGGTATCAGCCATTACTTCAAGAGTCTCAGGATTAACTTCAATCAGTCTAAGTTCATGTGTTTAATTGCTGCTGTTGCTGGGTAGTGTGTTAATTTCCCCCCTTCCTCTTACACAAAGCAAACTGGCCCAATTTCAATTCCAAACTCCTGGTCAGTGCTGCCGATGTCCACCGGTGCGATATCGATGATAGGTAAGCGTGCCACGTTCTGTGTTCTGTACTCAAAGACGGTCTTGCCCACGTTCCCATTACGTTTCTGGAGGGAAATAACAAAACAAAACAAAACCAACAACTTAGGCCAGAGCTCAAGTCAGAAACAGCCTGAATTGCAGCTGGCAAGACAGCTGTCTGACAGTTCAGAAGGATCTCGTTGTATCTTCACTAAGCAACACACCCCTTCCTGCACCGTACCTTGGTTTTTCTTTATGTTAAAAATTCTTCTCTATGTGTTAATACGCACCTGCACACATATTCTTGGGCTGTATTACTTTAAAGCACAGAGCGTACTCCAATTTATTCCAAGTGCGAAACTGATTTTAGAAATGTTTTGCCAGTATCTTGGACTTGGCTGAGAATGCTAACGAACCTGAAAAAAATCTACTACTTGCTAGTTTTTATGCCCACTAAGAATTTTTGGGGGAACATTTTCCTTTCCAACTCAGTCTATCATAGTACCAAGGAGTTTCCTCCAGTGTATCGCTGCAATAACAAATTACAAAACCCCAAACTTACAGAACAGCTGTCATGCAGAACGGTGTATCTGAATCGGCTGTTTCCCTCCGCTTTGATCTCCAGGTCATTGGCCCCTTTCAGAATTACAGCTTTTTTCAGGTTCTTAGTCTGGTCATCCATGTACCCAATGCTGTTTCTACAAAGGTAAGTGATGTTCTGGGAAGCTTCCTTTGAAAGGAGGCGCAGGAATGTCATCTGAGTGACAGCTGTATCCCCATACACAAACTGTGAAGACAAAGAAACAGATCAATATATATTACATGAAAACTCATTAAGAGTTCAGGAATTTTAGAAACATCTGTAACCCTTTCCAGACATGACTAGCAGGAGTCCTATTACATGAAATCTAAGAACAGTTTCTTTTGTAATTTGCTGCCAGTTGAGGACGAAGAAATGTAGACATCCTGTAACAGCGATCATTTTGGAGAATTTTGACCTTAAAGCTCTGCAACTGAACAACTGAAAGGCAGCTGGGTCTTCACAGACAAGCCAGGTTTTGGAATGAATTCTGCCTTCTTTCAAAAAGAGATTCAGTAGGAGCTGAACCTTAGCTATTGAATAGTGCATGAGGGCAACCTCAAACTAGATAAGAAATGTCAAGCACAGGAAATCCTTTCATAGTGCACCTGCTTATCTTGCAACTTTAGCAGCCTGTTTTCTATAGGCTTTGTATTGTATTTAGAGGCACCAAAGAGTTTGACTTTATAGAACTAGCTATGCATTTGCATATGGACTTTAGCAACTATTTAACTTACACAGAAGTTTGAAAAATATTTTTCAATGTGCCACTGTTTCTACAAAAAACAGAAGCAATTTTTCTACCAATAACAAAAATTCTAAAATTCCTGAGATATTTTCCCTACCTGTGCAGGTTTCATTTTATTCATGCTTTGTGAATCATTGAAAAAAAAAAAATCATGAATTACGAAAAATGTATACATTCCTCTGAAACTGGTGAAGAGAAAAGAAAATCTTACGCACTGACACTGTTCATTTTTTACAAAACATGTTATCACTGTTTAGCAATCTCAGATATATTTATTATTTAGAATCCGTAAGGAGTGCATACGACTATTACACAGCTCATACTGTTAGTTATCAAATCTGAGAGTGTTTTCAAAAATTAAATACTCTATTATAGTGTTCCTGAAGCCAATTTCTTCCTCCAAGGAGCATCTGACTTACACAAACCCTACGCGTGGCTCTACAGGCAGCTAAACGTCAACTGTGATATCTTGGGTCATGGCACGTTCTCCTGGATTTAATAAGTAGTGAAAGCATCTCAAAAAAGCAATCGATATCACATCTGTTCTCAATTGCTGAAGTTCTGAACTGTCATCAGGAAACCAGCTGACAGCACTACTATTTTCACATACCAAATACTTGCTGTAAAGACATTTAATTACTCCCTATGAAATAACAATAAAAAAATATTTTCTGTGCTTTTGATTTGATGATCTAGAAATAAAAATGGCAGAAGCTTGTTAATTAATTATATACCTTGCATAGCATAAACTTCTGTTATTTAGCAGGACCATTAAGCCTACTTTTAGAAGTTATCACAGAGGGAAAATCCAACAGAAAGCTAAGACTGGAATTTTTATCTGCCTGGAGACTGATGCATTCAGCATGGAGCATTCTGACACCTTTGATAACAATCACACTTTTTTTAAAAAAATGGATTATCTGAAAGAATTTATAAAGTAAGCTTTGTATTTTTCAGCAGTAAAAAGCTTTCTGAAAAAAAAAGGCAGAATTCAATTAAAACAGCAATTATTGTATTAGGGTAAAAGCACACTTTTTAAGGACAAGGATAGTGAGTTACTGAAGGAGACTGCTAGAGAAGCTGAAGTTTTGGGGATCAAGAGAAATAAATCTCTTCCAGCAGTGGTATAGTCCCAGCCCTTTCCTATAATCACTGTCTGATAACAATGAATTGAATATAAGCCAGTTATCAACAGTTACCATGTTCTGACTGTAGCAGAATCTGCTCAGGATAGCAGATGAAGTTCTAAACCAGAAGGAAACAAGTTTCATAGAAGTCAATTCTTGACATTAAATGTATTTTTACTTACCTGTGATCCCCTGTTCATATCGAGGCCATACCAAACGGGCTTTACATCAGGTGACCTGCTGGCCCACCATGTTTTACGTGGTATACTAGATGGGTTTGCAGAAATACAGGTCTCTCCAGTTTCCATATTGCAATATACTTTTATAGCGTCTTCAACACATCCCTGGTTAGGATCAATCCAGTATTCACCTACAAAGAACATAAAATGTGATTCTGTTACTTAAGATTCTTGAAAGAACTGTGGAGACACAAGCAAAACTATGTCATGACAGTACAAAACACAGGGAAAACAGGAGTATGTTTCACATAATCTGATGCATGTTTTGATATGTGTGTCAGGTATAATCTATAATGTTGCTTCAAGGCACAAGCTGATCAGTATTTCAAATATTTCACAATTGGGGAATGCGGACTTGAAAGTTGTTTAAAGTTAAGGTTATTTAAATCCATTGCAAAGCTCCTGGAAGCTCCAAGTGCACAGAGAACACACAATGGCTAGAAGAGAATCTTCCCTACATACAAGAAACCAATGGCAGCCCCTCCTAATGTTGATGTTGGAGGCAAAGTTTCAGAAAATGGGGCAAAAAGCTGGTAAGACCTGCTAGAAATTCTCTCTACCTTCCAGTCTGTTCTGATTTGTCACTGATAACCCAGATATATTAGGAAAAGTCCTAAATACCACGTTTAGTACATTACCACCAAATAGCCTCTATGGAGCAGCAGCAGAGAAGTCTGCATGGAAAGCACTCCCAGGCTCTCAGACCACAGGTAACACTTTGAGCTAATGACAATTAGCTAATAATGATGGAATCATATGGCACATACAGGGAATGGTGTGTTTATACGCACAAAAATGGGTGGCACAGCTTCAGGTCATCACAAGTTCGCGCTGGGTGTTTCTTTGAACCATCTGGGCTGCGCATAGTCTCAATCTGGCTGCTCAGAGACTTCAGTGTGGCATGGACTCCGGGGTCTGTTTTATTGTGGTCATCTGGGGCTGCTTCATCTTCGGTAAACTCTGGTAGCGGATCTGCCATAGCATCGTCATAGTGCCCCATGATGTCGCCAATGGCAGCAGTGAGATGGCCTGGAGGTCCTGGGGGGCCGGGAGGGCCAGGATCACCTGGGGGACCCTATGGAAAAAAAAAAAAAAAAAGCAATAGAGGCACAGCAGAGCAAATACTACACCAAATGATAGCAAAGCCAGACACTAAAAAAGCAAAACTTCATGGCCAATCACCCTAATACACAGTGAAAATTTAGATATAGACAAACAATTCACATTTCCAGGAATAGAGGTAATGATTAAAACTTCATGTGAGGTATTCTCTCTGCTTCATGCCCTCTCTGCCTGTCTTAATACCTTGCTCAACTTTTTCTTACTCCTGATTTCAGGCTTAAGAGCTGGAAAAAGTAATCAAGGAACGGCCTCCTCATTCCATTTCTGAAGCCATCTGTCCCTCCCTGTTCAAATCCCTGTCTAGTGACTTTATGTATTAAAATTCCCAATAGCTGTAAGTGATTTTTAGAGCAATCTAATATTCCTGCTTCCCCTGAGTTGCCTCAGGCACCTTTTCAATTAGTAAAGCCTGCAGAGAAAATTTGGCACTAGAAATACCTTTGCATTTATCCTGCACAGCGCTAAGCTTTCTGGCCACAGGTATGTGAGCCAGCATCTACACCATCCTTACTTGGCAGAGCAGGTGTTTTCCTGACTAAGTATGTTTTCCTGAATTATGGGTGGTGAGGTCCTTCTGTCAACCTGAACTGTGTTGCTTCGGGAGGGTAACCAAGTCTCGAGACAGCATTTATCCGTTAACAAACATATCTCCACCTGCAGGCTCTGCCAGCTCTTCTTTGGGAGCAGGAAGCCTGTAACATACCGTCATTATAAGTTTGATGCTCTTGTGCATCAGATGTTATATCAGAATGTGGCATTTCCTTTGAGAGTAACTACTTCAGGATTCACAACTAGCGCTCCAAATGTTTACTACAGAGCACACAGCCAAACTAATATACGCTGCATCTGACAAATGAAATCTTAACTTTTATTTCTTGCTTTTTGGTTCTAATTTATACTTGCATGCAAGCCACCATGGAGAGCAAAACTCAAGTTACTGGCATGCAATATTTGTTGTACTGTCTCATTACACAGGCGAAGGATCTGGACACACATTATGTTCCCGTGCTCTACCACTGATTTTCATTCAAGTCTTGGTGCCTTGGCAAAAGTGGAGATACTGATAATTGGCAGAAATTCAAATGAGATAGGGTGAATATTAGCACACAATAAACACAGGAAGCACCATGTCTTATGAGACAGAAAACCAGCAGAAACTGCCTTCTCTGTCTTGCTCATTGTTTTATTCCACCTTTTCCATTTTTTCCCCGAAATGAGCAATACCAGTCTTTTAATTCTTCACATGTTCATCCACATCACGCTTTTCTCAAATCCCTCTAATTTTCTAACTTGTCTTCCTTGGGATAGCATATGTTTTATGACTCAGGATCATATGTTTTATGACTCAGGGTATTGCGAATTGGTAAATGTGGAATATGCCTGGGGCATTTAGCAAAGGTTTAGGATTTTTTCCAAAATGGTCAAACTATTTTCCATTAGTTGCAAATCAGCTCATGGTGTCTGTATCAAGTCTTACCATTTGTGTTGAACTCATGGATGTTTGAGAAAGTGATGGACTGTAAAAAAAACCCTCATTATTTGAAGGCAACCTTTTCCCTCCATATTCCCATCAACTTACCTCAGGTCCAGCTTCTCCTACACTTCCTCTAACACCAGGAGGTCCAATTGGCCCAAGTGGACCGGGACTTCCATCTTTGCCGGAAGGACCAACTGGACCTGGAGGACCCTAGAGAATACAAGAGAAAGGAGGAATGTACTTCAGCATTTAATAAAAAAGTTGTATGAAACAGTGCTTTACAAGCAATATCTTTTCAGGAAGCAATACAATTATTCATGTCTATTACAAAACTTTTAAAAGTCATCCTTCTTCTTCTTCTCTAAAAGTGAGAAACCAGTTTCAACACTGTTCTTCTGATGTCAATCACCTCAGACAATACATCTTGGGATCAGCTGCATATTTTTTCCTAAACCATTTAAGCAGGTTCAATTTCAGGTGCTATACAGAGAGGAGTAGCTTCTGTACGCCTACATGCATACAGACCCAGAGATATACTGCCACTTGTGAACATCCAGGGGAGTCATATTTCTCCTTTACTCTTAGGTCGATAACATACACAGGGTGTATGGAAGGCAGAGTAGCAATTAGCAGAGCTGCCACATGTATGGTTTTGCATCAGCTGCAGCAAAAGTGTCTGTAAAAAGAAACTGTAGCCCTGTAGTTACTCTGAACTGCCATTTTTATCTAGCTATAAACCGCACTTATGTCAAAGCTTTGCTATATTAAACAAGGTAATGTCTCTCAGCAAAAGATGGTAGGTAATCACCACATGGTGCTGAAGTCAATAAAAGCTAGAGAAATAAAAGCGAAGCTGAAGTAGAAATCTAACTGTGGGAAAAAAACAAGCAACAAAAACCTTAAACCTGAAACATTATACTCACCCGAGGACCAAATGGGCCTGGAATGCCAGGACTGCCCTGTTCACCGATAGGGCCCTAAAGAGAAGAAATTATCATATCACTGTGACTTTTAAAGCACATTCCTTTAGTTTTAAAGAATTACTGTGTGATATACACAATTCTGTACGAATAGCATTATAATATACATGAACAATGGGGTAGTACCTTTCACTCTTACGATTCATTTTTATTCTATTCTTTTTTGTCAGAGTAACAACAGTACTCATAATTTAGATTCATAGAATTTACCGGTGCTTGGCTATATATAAAGTTGTTTCTGCAGAAAAGCCTGGCTTTCATGACATTTAGAATCAGATTGGCTTACACAAGACTAATTGACAATGCTATTATGAAGTGGAAAGATGCTTTGGGTGTTGCTTTTTTTATTTTTTTTTTTTTTTTGACTCTTTTCTGCATGTTGAAATTTCCAGCTCTTGCACTGGATCAGTAAACAAACATAAAAAAATTAAGTTTTCTGTGGCATTTCCATTCAATTGCCATTGAAGTAATGAAGTTCTTGCAAATGCTAGAGAGAGATACTATCACAGTCCTCATGGGATTTTGCATTTGATTCCTTGACTATGAAGAGTTCAAACACTGGCAAAAAGCATTTCAGTCTAATGTGCTTATCTGAAACTTTCGACTTCTGTTATCATCTTGTGCTGACAGGTCACAGACCTGTCACTGCAGGACTGGCACAAATGGAACAAGAGTAGGAGAACATGTATCTTGCAAAGCACAGGTTTGCCTCATCGTGCAACAGTGTTGTAAAATTGAATTACAAATGTTAGCAAGTATAGACAGCCAGGCCACTCACGAACACCTTGTGGGGAAAAAAACCCCTCCTGTTTGCTTTTTTTTTTTTCTATTTCAAATAACTGTGTTCCTGATACATTATTTAACTATGAAGGAAATAAAATTATAGTAAAAACAGAATGACTTACAGGAGGACCAGGAAGACCTTGAAGCCCAGTGAAACCTCTGTGTCCTTTCTGGCCCCTGTCACCTCTATCTCCATTGTCACCTTTGTCACCACGAGGTCCTTGGGGACCCTGTAAATATCAGTGATGAAATGTAAAATTCTGAACTGGAAGAAAAAACCCCAACCTAAAAACACCCTCATTTGCTTTTAGACACTGCATTCTAGACCTCTTTCATTTTTTTTTTCAAGCAGAAAGAAGGTGAGGCAGGGGAAGCTCCAAGAATCTTAATTTTTGCCAATGAATAAGTAAATAATTACAGAAAATTGTGCTGTGCTTAATTATACTTGTGGTAATTTTAGTCTGCTTAGCTTCATTATACAGCAAAAAAAAGCCCTGTAACAATGACACTAGATAACTTACATAACAAAAATTTTAAGACTGAGAATGTTTTTTTCCCTTACTTAATATGGCAAATAAATTTCATAGACACTACTGAAACATTGTGGATCTTTCACAGACTCATGATTTTAGTATGAAATCCTCCACATTGTACCTTCACTTCTCACAGCTCTTTCCACCTTCACTATGCTTAAAGTACAGCTGAAGTTATGCTCCCTAACTACAGGCAACGACTGTCACGCTCTCCAGTACAAATAGCTTGGTTCTATTACCATCATAATTTCATACTTGGTATTTTTAATAGTTTCAAACTTTTCATACTAATTCAACAATCATTGGGAAAAAATGGCTTCTGCTTTCAATTCTGTATTTCTCAGGCCAAACTGCATGATAAATTTCTCAATGCCAGATTCCAAATAGTTTATCAATGGCATCATTATCACTAACTACTCAATAAACTTTTCCTGTCTCTCATGTGACATCTGCTTAGGGACAGGACAACATCCTTTTGAATTTCCCAAGTTTGCAATTAATTTTTTGTTCCAAGCTTGGATTGTACGAGAGTTACATAACACAAAAAGATGGCGTTTGTTTGTTTTTCCATTTGGACTGAAGTCGGAATCTCATTAACTGAATAAGGCAGTTTCATGGGAACAGGTGACTTCTGACATTTTTATGTAAAAAAAACCTGACTTTTTTGTTCAGCATTAATTTCTTTTCCCCTTATTTGAATTGTCAAACACAGACTCTAGCCATTTGCTAACTCAGGCCCTACTATCACCTGGATAGCAACACACTCCAAACAAAGAGGCTTACAAAGCATTTGTTATTTCTCTGCAAGATGTTTTTAAAGAAAGTGTACAAATACTTGTGTATTCAAACAGATTTGTACAGCTTTGCAGCTCAGAAGACTACCTGCATCCACGTGCCGTCACAACACCAAAAGTTGAAGCCCTGTTCAGCACTCCCAGTTGGGCTCAGTTTCTCACACACTTTCCTGTCCAAAGTGTTATCTCAGCTAAAACCACAGTGACCACGGAGAACTTACAGGCAAACCTCTTTTTCCTGCTCGACCTGGGGGACCCATTGGACCTCGAGAACCCTACACAAAGATTGCATACAGAAGATATGTGAAGCAATGCACAGAAGTGTACATGACAGTTTTTTAATAAACAAAGTATTTAAAAAAAAAAAAAAAAGAAGAAAAAAAAAAAGGCTGCCTTACAGTTTCGCCTCTTTGACCTGCATCTCCCGGAGGGCCAACGGGACCTGGAGTTCCTGGACCACCTGGGGAACCTGGTAGGCCTGCAGGGCCAGGTTCACCACGATCACCCTGCAAAACATAATTTCAACATTATTTAGCTAAAGACAACTGGACTAGGCCAAAGCAACAGGACTCTAGCGTTCCTAATCTATTTTCTAGCAATTACAATCTACAAAGACATTTCTTCTGTAACAATTTGATCTGAGCTTCTGGAGGTGGGTGTTCTTAGCCTCTTAGCCAGGTTTCCTCAACTTTGAGAGGTACTACTCATGCAAAGCTGTGATACACTTTCAGAACAAGTTCTCCATTCAAGTTAATTGAATGAAGAGAAAAAATCTAAAATAAGGCAACAATAAAATGGAGATTTACAGAAGTGACTTAATGAAACAATATATTCTTACACGTTCTCCAACAGCTCCATCTCGTCCAGGAGTACCATCATTACCAGCAGGTCCCTAGAGTTATGGAACAAAATTAGGGCTATTGATTAGTTCTGTAATCTTGCATTTCTACAAGAACTAGAAAGTTGTTCTTCACCTGTAACTTAAAGTTAAGGAGAATAATTACTAGACTGTCTTCTTTTGTGTCTTACTAAGCTCTAATACTTACTTCTGGACCAGCTTCCCCTACAGGTCCAGTGGCACCTGACTGGCCAATAGGTCCTGGGGGACCTTTATCACCAGGTGGCCCTGTGGGACCTTGTTTTCCGGGTGTACCCTAAAAAAAGATGAGAAATATCATGTCAAAATTTTAATCACAAAACAAAGCAAGCACAAGAAAAACTGCTGCCTGCAAAACATTACTCATTAATCCAGTCTGAAGTACCATCAATATTTGTAACTTCCAGATCCTGAGAATTAAGGCAAGTGTTCTTATAGATTTTGAATATATATGTAATATACTGTGTATTTTTAAGCAGTTTAATTGTGCTAGTTGCTTTTTAATAGGTTTTATTAACTTGAGTTCGTCTATCTAGTAGCAACTCTCTAAGCAGACACTCCTTTGATACGTCAATATGTCTGATGGAATTATCTGCAATAGATAATGTCTGCAAGTCTGGAAAAATGTAACAGAGTTGGAGATAAGTAATATGACTGTTTTTTTGGCCATCTCAACACCAACAAATCTTAGCCTGGAATAATTTCTGGCTGACTTTAACTATAAATTGACTTCATGGATCCAGTGGTAATAGAAGACCCTCCATACCACCCCTCTTACTAATATTCTATTTAATGACTTGATCTCCTGGATCATTAGGCTTTCCAATAAGTATAAATCCTACAGGAAACTAAAGAGACCACTAACAGCAGTTTTGAAGATTGTAGTTCACCATTTATGAAATAGCACTTGCAGAATATTTACTCATATTCAGGTGACCTTTGGGGCACCTAAGAGTCTGGCATGGTTTTTTTCAAGGATCTAGTTTTATGTCAAATAGGAACATTTTAGCCAGAAGTCTTAATGCCATTACCCACTTACTCTTAATTCAGGCTCAGATCTTCCTCTATGGCAGAAACAGAATCTCCCACCTCATGCATTTGCAGGAGATTTATTTACTATTCTCTCTATATCTGCTCCTGCAATTAGAGTTTTCCAACTTTCGCCTCCTGCTATGGGGCACTACACTCTCAATTCCACAAAGACGATCAGAATGCCCAAGGGCTGGTGGTATATTGACTTGATCATTACTTACTGCAGGACCTGGCAGCCCTGGCATGCCTCTTTCCCCCCGCTGTCCTGGCATACCAACAATACCTCTTTGACCAGTAGTTCCTGCCGGACCAGGGGGGCCATCTGGGCCCTGAAATCCACAAAGGATAAAACAACATTACTATCATTTCAGCAGCAATAAGTGCAAGTAACAACAAGACCAAGCCCAAGATTGGTCTAGGGAGAATTAGTAACATCAAACAGGACGTACCGGCTGCCCATCTTCCCCTGCGTCACCCTTGTCTCCAGGACCACCTGGGGGCCCGGCTGGCCCTCGTTCTCCCACACGGCCATGAGAACCAGGATCACCACGAAGACCTGGGGGACCTTCTTTTCCTGGCTCGCCAATAGGCCCAGCAGGCCCTGGAGCTCCCTAAGATTAAAATAGCTTGTTACTTTGGATCCTTTTCTAATGAGGACAATTGCATTCTAAGGACTGTGTTTTGGTTAACTATAAACATGCATACTCTACGGAAGGTCCAAAGTATGAATGAGCTAAGAGCTATTAGCATCTTATTCATAAACAAATAAATCAGATGACATAAACACCTCATCAAATTACATCCAAGCTCCACCCTCTCCCCATACACAATATGCAATTCCAAACTCCCTCCTTTAAAAGACACTTTTTTTTTTTTTTTTTAACCTCAGGGGTACAACTACTGCTAAAAAACTCACCCTCT
>NW_010110528.1:38120-73572 GCF_000699245.1 Pterocles gutturalis
TCTTTCCAATAGCATCAAGCTAAAGTCTATACTCAAACTTTTCATTCACATGGTACAAAATAGTGTTTTAATGGACATTTGTTCATTACTCAAATACTTTTAAAAGAAGACTTCACATTTATATTGTTTTCCATAAAGTTCATCTTTTTATAAACTCATAATGACTGCAAGATGTTTTTCTCACTAAAACATTAAAAGGCATATGAAAGAGTGACACAGTTCTCTGCGTGCACTTGAACCCTCACTTGTTGATCCACAGCTAATTATTTTTTTAGTCTTTCTGAAAATGTTTAGGCATGAAAGATTTTGTGGTTTTGTCTTGTTTTGTTTTTAATTTATTTTAATGGATCTTATGAGTAACTCCACCGATAAGATAACTTGGCAGAGGCCTCTTCATTTTCCAAAAACTCTCCTAACTTCAGTCACCTCTGAAGAGACAAAACAGTAAAAAGTACAGAAAGATATAGGTTGTTCTTTCGTTCCTGTAAGTAATTAAGTCATTAGAGCAGCTTGAACAGCTCGAAGTCTACTTAACCCAGTGAAAAGTCTTGCACTAATTTGGACACACTGACACTGGACCGAGCCCAAGACTAATGAGTTTTATTTAATGAAGTTGGATGTAGGCATGCAGTCACAGAAGTCGGTGCCGACAAGCTGTTCTCTGCTATCACATCAAGCCATAAGCAGTGCTTCACCTTTCCTGCTTTATTTAGTCTCCAGGTTTTCAACAACCAGTTTATAAAACACATCTATTGGGAATATGACAATTGACTTACAGTAGGTCCTGGCGGCCCAACTCTTCCAGCAGACCCTGGGAATCCAGTAGCACCCTAAAAAACATTTTTAATCCCAACTTTATTGAAAAAAATACAACACTGGTATCATATGCTCTCAGCTGAATTAGTGAGCAAATGTTAGAGACTGTGAAAAACGAGCTGAGGAATGATGCACACATTACATAAAATTTCACTATTAGATTATCTGCAGTCAGGTCACAAAAAATAATCTACTTACAGGTGGACCCTGAGTTCCTCTACCACCTTTCAGACCAGGAACACCTGGAGGACCCTAAGAGGAAAGGAGAAAAAGAAGGGTGATAGCAAACATCCAGGACATTTTAAATAAGCAAGATCAGCCTATGCCACTGGTTCTCTGACAACATTACTTATACTTACTGGTGGACCGGGAGACCCAGCGAGACCCTGTGGTCCTGGAGATCCAGCATCTCCTTTCTGTCCAGGTTCTCCAGGTTCACCTTTCACACCTGGCTGACCATCAGGGCCCTATAAGAAACAATATTGAGAAGAGACATCAGGTCAGAGAACACCAAATCTTTATAGCCTAACAGTCATTTCTCGAAGGCAAAAAATAACAGAACAAGTCAGCCCAGAAAACAGTGCATTTGCTCAATGGTTCAAGAGAACAACAGCAGTTCATCACAGTCTTTAGAAGATCACAGATGGGATTTTCTTAAGTCCGTGAACTTGGAATTTCCATTTAAAATATTTCTTGTCTAGCTCACATTTTTCTTTCCTTTAGATTTTCTATTTTCCTCAGCAGCTATTACATACTGAAAAGCAAAAGGGACCAAACAAACATTGTCTTTTCTAGTCTTCTTTTTCCCCACCAAGGGTAGCAGGTGCCTGACTCTTTGTGAAAAGTCTGAAACACAATATTTAGGCTGTGGGAAAGTTTGGAGTATTCACTGGAAAACTCACAAAACTTCCACTTGGTCCATCAATTCATTCCAGCCTTTGCTACTCATGGAGCAAATCTCTGCTACCTTCAGGAGATGACACTTTGTAGCTTGCCTCATTTTAATCTCAAAGGAGCAACATAGCACATTCATGAAATATGAAATGTGGTGAACAATTACATAATCTTATCAACAAAATCACTTTTCAACTGCCTAGGGATTTTATTGGCCCTTTTCTTTACTTGATATTCTGATGGGAAAAATAAACAGCTCTCTCTGCAAAAAAAGTGACTCACATTCCAGAACCTGCAGTATTATTCATAATGAAGGAAACCAAGCAAGTCAAAGAATGACTAAAGGAACTCATTACTGTTACAAAACACATACCGGCGGACCAGCAAAACCAACAGCGCCAGTTGGGCCATTTTCTCCTCGGGAACCCTGGTCAAAAAATTTAGAATAACTGTATTTAACATCAAAGACTTTCTATATACAGTATAATTTGCAGTTAAATAGACAAGAAAGGATGTTAACTATTTACTGTCATAAGTGTGATTATACTTTTGCTCTATTAATCAGAATCAAATGATCTTTTAATCACAAAATAAACTATGTTAACTATGATGTTATGATCTGTTATATGTTCAAGACTACATGTAAACTTTCAGAATTTAGAGATGGAAGGTGTGTGAAAGCACTAAAACGGCAATAGGAGAAATTCTGCTCACAATCACTTCCAGTGATAGCAGGATTAGTTGAAGTGCACACACTTTATGCAACCTACAACTCCAATCAGGTAGACTTGGAAAAAAAAGAACAGTTCAAAGATGTATTCTTGTACAAGGTAAGAACGGGCTATGAGCTGCTTCAGCTGAGCTTTCCATGCAACTTTTGTTTGGAAAAGGAGGAGCTGAAGGCTGCCAAGCTCCAGTACTCCCCAGAGGGGTGGAAGCTATTCCAATTTACACTGGAAATAAGGCTGTTCTGATTTATGACAGAAACAAACAAATTCCAACTAGTATGAAGGGTCTAGAAGGGCTGAGCCTGTAACTCCCTAATCAAAATCACAAACAGACAGAAGATGATAAGAGTTAGCATAATTAGATCTAAATATTTGTAAGTGTACAGTAGTAGCTGGTATGGGCACGCTTTTAGAAAGATTTAAACAATTAAAAGTGGTAGCATACTTTCAGGAGTGAGGTAAATGAGGGTAACTCTATGTAAAGTTTGCCTTAAAACAAGAATAGGACAGAGGAACAAAATCTACCAAGAGTTTTGCAAGTGCACAGCACCAAGACAGGAACTAGAGATTTTGACTACAAAGAAAGGGGAAGAAAAACAGGAAAATATATCAGCAAATAAGACAAAACCTGGAGTTGGATCAGTGTTAGATATTGTTAACTTCTGGAAGGCAAAAACCAAACATGTTTACTCACAGGGTTTCCACGGGAGCCAGGAGGACCAACTAAACCTCGAGGACCTGGTTCGCCCTTAAAATAAAATTCAAGGTTATTTCCCAAGTAACTTACTTAACAAGTACCAAAAGTATACAACAGTAATAAGGAACTTCAGGCATAAAAATCTCCTTACCTTTTCACCAGTGGGACCTGCTGGACCCATTGGACCTATTGGACCAGGGAGACCCTTTTGAACAAATTAAAATAAAAAGAAGTTAAAAAAGTGATGCTTCAAAATGGTTCACTTTAAACTTCTCATATGTTACTATTTCCATATGCTTTTGCATTCCTTTAGTTCTTCATTATCTCTGAAATCTTGTTGGGTCTTTTTATTCTTTATTAATTTCCTGACATTTACTTGCTTTTCTTCTCACAGTGACCAAAATCCCCTATCTCAAAAGCCTTGCTTTTTTTCATTCTCTCTTTCTTCACTAACTTTATTTTCTAATTTATGCTGCATTTATGAATAAGGCCAATGATAAAAAAGCCCTGGCTTTATTTTATTCTATCAGGAGGAAATTACACTCTTCCCCCCCCCCCCCACCTTGCACATAAGTTGTCTCTTTGTTTTATGCTAGTATTTCATTGTTCAGATTGATTTTAATATGTCCATCATTACTTTTGAAGATCCTTTTTCAAAAGCATCCTTTTTCTCTTCATAAAGCAGTTCGGCAAACAGGTTCCAATCTATCCATCCAAAACCATCAACTGCACATAACGATCCTGCAGCACTATTCCTATTAGCTTCTTCAATGTTTAGACATCCCAGTTATGATTCTCTTTCACTATAAGCAAAGTACCACAAACCGAATTTATCTCAAACAAAATTCCCCCTACCTCAAAAATCTGTACTGTAACTTATTTCGGACTGAAGAGAATTACAAAAAAGATGGCATTAATGAAAGAAACTGCATCACCACCAACACTCTAGTGATAGGTAGTAGCAGAGATATCTGCAGATACCTAGCTTTAGAAGAAGGCTGTAGGTTTAGTTCACTATTATTTTATCAGTTCATGAATTAGTGTAAGGTATAAAGTTGTCTTACCATGATTAAGAACTGTTCTGTATCTGTGGATACTATCTGACTCACAAACAAATTCCATCTCACAGCTGCTAATTGTGAGTTAGTGCTTCTGTATGCTAGGGTTTCTACAAAAAACTTCTCTTCTTTAACTAGAAATTTAGTCCAGTCAGAATCCTCATCTTTCCTATGTATCTCAGATTTCCAAATGCCTAGCAGTTAGTACTCCAACTGGTTTGCAAAACCCAAGAATCTCAGATAGAAGCAATTTATGCAAAAACTAACTCCAAGAGCTTCTGGGAAGAAAATATAGCCAGTGCATATACAGGACACCCAGTACATTTGGGATTATTGGACAGCCGGTCTATGCAGAACATGCATGCAACATGTCTTGAACATAATGGATTTACTTCATATGAGCAGACTAGCTGTGTTCTTTATGCATGTAGGTTTAAAGCTTTCCAGAAGTGTCAGCAACTTACTGTCCATATGGGGCTCAGTCCATTTAACAGAGTTTTTGTCCGTGAAACTCAGGACAGACCATGAGCAACTCAATCCAAACAATAAAGAGGCATCTGCCTTAGTCCAAGAGTTAGAACTCGTGGATTTGCTTTTTGGCTACTGATCTCTACCTATCTTTTTTTTTTTTTTTCTTCCATATTTTTACTACAGTTAGCTTAGCTGAACGCCAAATCAACAAGATACCTCTGTGAATCCTTTCCATTGACATCTTAACTCCCATTATTGATTATACAAAATACAGGCTTAGAACACAGATATCCCAAAAACATTGGGCATAGCAGTCTTGAAAAACTTGAAGAACAAATTTGGAAGGTAGGGGAATGAGAATGACTGTCAACCCATGATATCCCCAAGCTGAATAGTGTTTAACTCTATGAGCTGAGTACTTCTAACACAATAAACAACCTGGTGTGTGGAGAGTAGGTCTAAAAAGAGTGATAGATGTACTTACTCTTGCCCCATCATTGCCAGCCGTACCTTCAGCACCTTTCTCACCTACACCGCCCTATGGAAAATACCCAGAAAGTCTCAGTTATGACACTCAATGCTGAGTAGTTCACACCCTGGAACAGTTACAGTGTTGAGATAGGTGATTCTACCCAGCACAATGGAAATAACCAGACTTACTCTATCGCCCTTGGGGCCAGGTGTTCCAGCGATCCCTCTTTCTCCAGGCATACCTTGGAGACCCGGTGGGCCTGGGTCACCAGGTGTCCCACTAGGGCCTGGGCTTCCCTGAAACAAATACAGGAAAAGTTGTTGTCTATTCATCTGAGAAGTATCTTTGTCTTCAGGATGCAGAACACGCCGTGCCTGTGTTGAAGTCTCTGGGGTACCGTTTTAAGTAATAATTTTGTCTTAAATTTGGATTTTATTCATGTCCAAATACTTTTCTTTTCCCACTGTATTACTCAGGAAGTTCAGCTGTAATACCATAGTCTTTCCAATTATATTAGTATTTACTCAGTGCATACTGGGGATGAAAACAGGCAAAAAAAGAAGCTCGAGCATCTTTCTAACGTGATCTTGATGCCACATCGGTCTGTTACACAAAATAGCTACAGGTACAAGTTGCCGGGGGCAGAGATGCTTTATTTAGACTTTGCTTCTCACAGTTCATGTCTATGAAAGGTCCCGCATTCCTGGAGGCACTCTCTACCTGGGTGACCTTCCTAGGCCCAATTATATCAATTGCAGTTGGAAGAAAGGCATGCAGTTTTCAGTGTTTTCTTTTAAACACTCAACTCTGCCAAGTCTCTTTGTGTAAACTGACACGGTTCTTAAAACTAAGCCATTGCCACACAGTTTTCTGCAGTTCAGAAATGGCTTTGCCCTGTTCTACTGAGAAACACAAAAACCCATTTTAAACTTCAGACCTATACAAATTAATAAAAAATGTGATTTCTAAACATTTTAGTATCTTGCAAGTTATTGTTATACCGGAATAATTTCTATGTCTGCCTAAAACTCTTATATAAACAATATACTTTGCATGAAAATATATCCCTTTTATAATAAAAAAGCGCTCTCTTCTGTGTTCATGCAAATGTGCAGAATTACACACTACATCACTGCAGCAACACAAACCTCCATTCAGCTTACCTTTGGACCATCAGGACCATGACCTCCAGCCATACCCTTTTCACCTGGGAGTCCTGATGCACCTGGTTCCCCCCTTTCCCCTGGATTGCCACGTTCTCCCTACAAAATGGAAAATTATTACTTAGAAGTCAGGGTACAGGTTCTGGTAGACTAAATTTTAAATACACTGTAAGTGCAGCATGCCTATTTGAACAAAGAGCCTGTGAACAAATTCTAGGAGAAGTGATCAAATAAAGAACAGCTTTATGCTTTTATTGTTAAAGGTAGGGAACATAGCATATGGCTCAGCAAACTAAAACTTGTCATTTCACAGTGGCAAACCAAATCACTTAGCAGTTAGTACTCAACACCATTTCATGAGCTATGAAACCATTAAAGGTGGTTGGTTTTACAGAAACCATCTTAAAATATATCCATCTTTACAAACATTTTGTTGGTGGGGGAAAAAAGTCAAATATTCACTTTAGCTGTTAAAGTCTGTATTATATACCAACTTTAAACCCCAGAGAACTCTTATGAATGTTTAAAGTCTGAAAGAAAACACCTACCCTAGGGCCCAACGGACCAACAGCTCCAGGGTCTCCAGGCACACCCTAAGGAGAACAGAACTCACCATCAGAATGAAAGCATTATTCATAATCTTAGAGTTCTGGAAATTAGAGATAAACATTTTCATTTCCAAAGTACTGTGAATGTAGATGGCTAGTTCTGAATATTATCTGCCCATGACAAGAGGAGATAGTCCAACTCAGTCATATTCTAGTTAATTATTCTATCGAAAAGCAGTTCTCAGACAGCTTGCAGACTACATCAATACATATTTTAAAACAGATTTGGAAATTAAATTACAAAGAGAAGAAAAGGTAAAACAACTCAATGACTTTTTTTTTTGCCTCAGTCTTCACCAGCAAGAGCTCAAGCCACACTGCCTGAGATGCAAAAGGCAAAGGCAGGGACTGGGAAAATGAAGAACCGCCAGCTGTAGAAGATTGGTTCAAGAGCACCTAAGGAACGTGAAGGTGCACGAGTCCATGGGACCTGATGAGATACATCCGTGGGTCCTGAGGGAACTGGCAGATCAAGTTGCAAAACCACTATCCATCATATCTGAGAAGTTGTGTCAGTCTAGTAAAGTTCCTTCTGACTGGAAAAGGGGAAACATAACCCCCATTTTTAAAAAGGGAAATAAGGACAACCTGGAGCACCACAGGCCAGTCAGTCTCACTTATGTGCCCAGCAAGATCATGGAGCAAATCCTCTTGGAAACTATGCTAAGGCACATGGAAAACAAGGAGGTGACTGGTGACAGTCAAGATGGCTTCACTAAGGGCAAAACTGGGCCTGATGAATTTCATGGCCTTCTATGACAGGGTCACAGCATTGGTGGATAAGGGAAGAGCAACTGACATCATCTACCTGGATTTGCGCACAGCATTTGACACCGTCCTGCATGACTTCCTTGTCTCTAAATTGGAGAGACAGGGATCTGACAGAAGGACCATGCTGTGCATAAGGAATTGGCTGGATGGTCACACTCAGGGAGTTGTGGTCAACGGTTCAGTGTCCAAGTGGAGACTGGTGAGGTGTTCCAGGCCAGGCTGGATGAGGCTTTGAGCAACCTGGTCTAGTGGAAGGTGTCCCTGCCCTGGCAGGCAGGTTGGAACTCGATGAACTTTAGAGGTCCCTTCCAACCCAAACGAGTCTATGATTCTAAAACTACTTTATGAAGTGAATACTTGTTAAATTACACAGAAATTACCTGATCACCTGGCTTTCCTCCCTCACCTGGAGGACCTGGTGGTCCTGGCAAGCCCTGTAAAAAAGTAAATAAAATGGTCACTACCATCATTGAAAGTTACGTAAATCCAGAGTCAATTAACACACCAAGAATACAAATGTAGTACTATGCTCAGTACAAGAGTATATCCTCAGAGATCTCAAAGTGAAATAGTTACGTGAATATTGCACTGAAGCACTTTCCCCTCTCTAAAGGAAATCACAGCCCTTCTTTGGCATTTGCAGGACACACGTATATCAGCCCTAAAAATAAAGCTCTCTGTAAACAGAGATTGACTTAACTTAACTAAAACTTCATTATCTAAGCAATTCTATTGCTCCGTATTCGGAACATCTTTAGAAAAATCTCCAAATTCAAACAGAAAAACAACAAAGGTTTTTCTCAAGGGATACAGAGCTGGTATTTAAGCCTTTGCCAATTCAGTTTAGCACACAGCTGATGTGAAAAGCTAAGTATTGGTAATTACTCTGAGCATTATTGCCTTAGTTATGAATTTGTGTTTTGTTAAACATCACTTGGTTGAATTTCTCCTATTTAAGTTGATAAAGACCTGGCTGTTAATTTTTTTTAATTTTTAAAAAACAAATGCACATACCTGAAACCCTGTAGGACCTGGAGGGCCTTGTTCTCCTCTTTCTCCTGCCAGACCCTACACAAAAGAAAGTAATAAGTATGCAGCAGAGGAACATAGGAAGGCTCCACAATTTTTTTCTCCCTGAATATGCATATTATCAAATATATATTTGATTACTATACATTTTTACTTACCCCAGGCCAAGATATTCCCTACCTAAAAAATGTAATAAAATGTATCTTATTTCTTTAAGATCCCCCTCCCCAAAATTCTATGCTGACAGGAAAACACTCCATTTCATTGAAACCAAGGGAGTTAGGAAAATTAACTATGAGAAAACTTTGCTCCTTGCACTACTTTTGTAATGGTCAGTAAAAAAGAATTAGAGTACTAATGTCTATATTTTTCAATGCAAATCTTCCAATTTTTTTGGTAAATTTATTTCTTTAATTGTTCTTGGAATTTTCTGTTTGGAATCAACAATTGGCATGAAGATAGATAGAAGCAGAAAGAGTAATGGATAGAGCAACAGGCAGGTAGGCAGAGAGGCAAAAGTTGACTTACTGGTGGGCCAACAGGACCAGAAGGACCAACTTCACCATCTTTACCAGGGGCTCCCTAAATGAAAATGACGTAGGCAGAAATCTTGTGTAGTGAACATATATAACAGAAAAACAACATTTTCTGTAATCACTGCAAGTAACAGTCACACTCACCCTCTGCCCTGGAACACCTGCATTGCCTGCTTCTCCAGGCTTTCCAGGATCACCCTAATTTGCAGAAGTAAAAATTACTACTTTTAGATACTGTTTTCATCCATTAAAATACATGCAGATGTTTAAAGTTAAACAAATCTTGGTTATTGGGTGCCATACTCACACTACTACCCTTTGGCCCAGGCAGGCCCATGCTGCCTGGCTGACCTCTGATTCCTATTGAACCTGCTGGACCTGGACGTCCATCTTCTCCAGGAGCACCCTACAGAGAAAAAGCAATGTCCACATAAAATTATAAACATATTTTATTTATATTAACCTGTTTACATCTGGAAAATGTTTGCATATATTAAAAAAGCCATTAACCTTGTTTGGTACTACAGTTATCAGTCAAAATGTCTTTAAAGCAGACATAGCTTTAGCCATACTGCTGGGTTTTACCAAATACTATGCAATTATCATCATTGAGCCATTTTGTACAAATACAAGTTTCTTTAAAAAGGTATTTAGAAAATATATTTAGCTCAAAATGGTTTAAAAATATTGCAGCAGCTGCTAAACAGCAGACACTGCTACACAGACAAAATCAAAGCAACACTATCTGCACTAATTTTGGAGTCGAGAATCTAAAGTGAACACTTAAAAGAGAAGATGAACATTCAGAAATCAAGAAAACTCAAGTTAGTAAAAGTAATTTCAATGAGTTGGGACCTTTGAATTCCTGTTTTTTTACGGAAAGGACTAATTTTTGTGTCACTTACCAAGGGGCCAAGTTTTCCTTCAGGGCCTTGGACACCTGGATTTCCTGTCAAACCCTAAAAGAGGGAATAATACTGGTGTTAAGTCGTGCATGTAATTCCAGAGCAATAGAGAAATGTAAATAAAACCAAAATTACACTCAGTTACCACCACGGTACAGCCACTAAAATATTCTTTACACAAGAACATCTTCTCTGTATCAAAGGTCCTCATGCTTGTCTTCACTTTACAGCTTCATCCCCCACTATCTTTGATCTTCCCTTTTCCTCTTCTCCCTTTTACAACTCTTGAGCTTCTCAGAGGCTCATCTTTATTTCTGTCAACAGTATCCAGTGATCTATATCATATCTTATACTTGCTGCTCCCTTTCTCTCCTTTTGTGATATTCCAAATTCTCCCTAAATATTTTTCATGAAAAAAAATCTCTAGATAACATGCACTGCTCAACAATGTAAGTTATCAACCACCGGTTTAATAAAGGTCTGGCCTTCAATTCATGTTATCTGTGGCAACTATGAGCTTTACAAGCACACTTCCTTCAGTTTCATTAGCTGGTCTCAATCAAGGCTATTTCTCTATTTTCGAAGACAAATGGAACATGCACTTCCCAACACCAGCAGGAAAAGAAACAAGTATTTTGGCCTTTACCCTTTAAGCAGCCCCACTGAAACAAGCCTGTCCTTGTATAACAGCTTTTTAATTCTGCAAAGTCCATTGCTGCCTTTTGAAAATCAAGAATATCACAGTTTATAGCCATGGTTTATAGTGCACTGCTATTAGTTCCTTACCCTTGCACCTGGGAGACCAGGTTCACCAGGACGCCCAGGATCTCCCTGACCTCCTTTAGGACCAGAAGAACCTGCTGGACCACGCTCCCCTTGGGCACCCTAGAAAGACACCAATGGGCTACTAGTTAACGGGTAGCGACAGAAGAAGAAGGTTAAATAAAACAGGTATCTTGTATTAAAGATCTATTTTTTTGCGAACAGAGTTAAAAATCATTAATACTTTTATTATTATTATTTTCTCCCCAAATTATTACTGAAAAGTTGTCTCTTCCATAAAACAAATTTATATAAGGATTTTAGAATCCCTGTATTTTTACCAAAAAGCTAGGAATTTACAGAAACACTAGACAAATACGTATGTGAGCCACTTCCTTGGAAGTGGTACAGCACTTAGGAAAGCCAAAGGCAAATGAGACCATCTGTTCAAGGGAGAAGTCTAGAAAAACTATACCACAAGGAAAAGCAATTCTTCAAATTCTTCAAATATAGAGCAACGGACAAAGCCATACAGTAGTAGAAACAGGTCAACGTCTCTTATCTAGTCATACTTCAGCATGAGGAAGAATTAAGCAAGGGACAAGCAAGGAAAACTGAACATCACAGGAATTGAAAGTGACTTTTCCCAACAAATCCTTTAGTCTCAAAACATTCAGACCCCCCTTTTTGGCATTTGTCAATTCCTTTTGACGCTACTTCCAACAATTTTGAGGATCTGCCCATTTGCCAAGAAGCATAAGCTCTTAATGGAACACTTTATTTCTGTATATCTATATGTATGTACATTTTTAGAAACACCCCCAAAAAAGACAGAAACTTAAATTTCATTTACCTTTGGTCCAGGCAAGCCATCAGAACCTGGAAAACCACGATTACCAGGTGCACCCTAGGAAAAGCCATAAATACAGATTATCATCTTATTTTTTACATAACTTTTTGCAAATAAAGTACTAGATTTATGGCTTGGCGGTCCATTTTATTTCATTACAGCTTTCTTACTTCAATACTTTAAAAGCTTTTTTTTTTTTTTTTAAACCACTTGGAGTGCTAGAAATGTCAATGTTTTATTCATGCATGGTGAACAGCCTCAATGAAAACAAGATTGCGATTTGTACAGGAGTTAAGCAAAAAATCTGCAGATTAGCTCATCATATCTCCATCATTTCTGTTACCATACTATCCTGTACACTGAAATCACAAATGAAAATATCAAGGGTAAAAATAATGCACAGTATGACAGATTTCTTTTCCCCCCAAAAAAATAATTAGAAGTAAGATCTATTCAGGATGTAAAAAACCATCATGCCATATTTTTACATCCTGATCCTCAGGGTAGCATTTTCAAAAAGAATATATCACAGAAGACAGTATCCCAAAATCACTCTCTGATAAAGAACCAAGTTATAGACGCTAATTAACTACAAATAGGAAAATAAAGTTTGACTACACCCACAATGAAGCTGTAAGAAAATTCATGGTTAGGTCAAGAGGTTTTTTGCCTCAGCAGTGCATAAGACAAGACACATTATTCCTTTCGATTGCTTACCCTCTCTCCAACAGGACCTGGTGGACCTACTGACCCTGGATCACCCCGAGGACCTCTTTTCCCTTCTTCACCTATAGGGCCAATGGGACCCTGGGGACCTTGTGGGCCCTAGTGAAAGTAAAATGTTTTTTTAAAAAATTAAGCTCACCATTTCTCAGGTATGTTGAAACAGACTGTCTTCTAAAAATCATAAACATTTTTCCAAATAAAGGAGAAAAAATATAGTTTTACAATGTTTACAAGCTGCTATTTCAGTAAGAAATGCACTGTGAATCAACCGTAAACTACAGTTTGGCTGTACAGTGCTTCTTATAATCACCTGTTTGCTCAGATACAACAGTTTTTATTTATTATTAATTGGACAAGCTGCAAAGGATTCAAAATTCAGTGACACTCTTGTAGAAATTCTCAAAGAAAGGAGAAGACGGTCAGTGGTATGGAAACCATTACTTCATCTATACAGTTTTGTCAGTTACTATGTGATCATTTAACTAGTGAGAAAGAAAAACTAAAGATTGTTTGACAAGTCAAACTAACTCCAACTCTGCAGAATCACTCTTCTTCCAAAATTCACATGGTTACAACATGGAATTAGCCGTATTCTCAAATAATCTTTCACAAACATTAGCTGTGGGCTAAACACCTATTCATACCACACAGGTATAAATATTCATATTAATGTATAAATAAAATACAATAACTGCATAAGTATAAAAATGTATTAAATGTAAGCTTAGAATAAAAAGGACTTTTTAAATTATGATTAGCACACAGACTTGTGTGCTCTGAAATGTCCAGAAGCATATGGATCTATTTCTTATGAGAGGAAGAATTTAGAATAAACTAATTTTGCTTGCAACAGAAACCTCAGTAGATGCACTAACTGGTTGCTCCATCTTTGAGCCCTGTAAGGTCCATCCTGGCTAGGTGATTTATAACATCAAAGGACCTGCTTCACCGTTCATTCCTAGTACCATCTAGACAGGTTCACCGTGGTTTTTCTTCCATAATAATTACTCAAAAAATAAATGTAATCTTCTCATGATTACAAGCATCAGAACTGTCTTGAAAATTGTAGGGATCTGTTCAAAACACACATACAAGCCTTTGTGATTCCTTTTCATCTTTCAAAGCATATAGAGACTTACAGGTTCACCTTTGGGTCCTGCTTCTCCCTTGAAACCCGGGACACCAGGGTCACCCTGAAAACAAACATGAGGTTGAAACTCTGCACAAATCATTCAACCATTTTGGATTACGCTAGGAAACAAATAAACATTCCCTAGTTTAGTAACTAGTTGTAGTTAATATTATAGGGCCCTTACAATCATTTGTCTTTCTCCTTGGTGCGATTGTTTATTATGACATTATCAAGACAAAAAATTAAACGAGACAATTTCACAAGATAATTGTTACTATTTGTCCACGTTTATATAGACACTCTTCTTTCTTAGATCCCTAAGAAAGCAAAACCAGTATTTTGGACACACAGAAGATTCACAGGATACAAGTCTAGACATACTCACTAGCATGTTATTAATTTATTTAAAGGACCCTCACCGCTAATCACTGTTCTAGTTTCATAGCATGACACATTTGTTAGACATCATAATTTCCTTCCACAGAGACAAAGACATTATTACCGGCTGCCCTCGGATACCAGGTGGGCCAGTACTGCCTTGTGGTCCCGGGGAACCAGGTGGACCTGGTAAGCCAGGTGGGCCTCCAGTGCCTGGAGATCCCTATAAATAGAAATAACAGCAAGCACAGTAAGGAAAAATAACTAAAATAAGGAAATAAAATAAATCCACTTCCACAATTTCTTCAACAGGTGATATGATCACTTACAGTTGGGCCCTTAGCACCTGGGGAACCATCCGTCCCTTCGGCGCCCTAGAAATAATGTATCAATCATTAAAACTAATTTTAAAGAGGAGGGTATCAACAACGAAAGCAGATTATTATAGTTATTTTATCTACTTTACAAGAGCAGACAATAAAGGCAATTAAATATGCACAGCTATGTAAGATTTACTTGTGCAAATGCTAATACGAGTAACACAGTGTGCAAATTAAGTGTGACTTTGAATCTTTAAGACTCTATGTTTAAGCTTGAGCTTTGAAGTACTCGCAGGACTGAGACTGTATCAGCTGTGTAACTTTCAGTTTTACAAGTTGTATTAATTAAATAATGAAAAGTTATTTTCAACAACATAAGAGCAAAACAAATTAATGATACCTTTGATTTTCTGGGAAAAAAAAAGTAATTTGAGCAAAACTCAGTGCCCATCAAGTGGGGTAATAAAATCCCCTATAAACAGGCAACAAGCTCAGCACCAAAGAACTCCATTTAATGTACTCACAGGAAGACCTTGTGATCCAGCTGGGCCCTGTGGACCTGTTTCACCTCTTTGTCCTTGAGGACCTTCAGGACCACGAGGACCTGTTGGACCTGCTTCACCCTAAGATTTCACACAGGAAAACAACTGGAGATTATTTTGCTCTAAAAAGTAGCACTTCAAGGTAACTAAGGAGGAATACTGAGTTTATAAGTGAAAACCACATCAGGTTTTGAGATATTATTCTTAAAATATATTTTTGCTATTCTGCTTCTTCTACTTCTATGTGAATCTAAACTTTAAAATTACAAACAGAATTTTTCCTCAATGTACACAAGGAAACTCTCTACACAGAAGCAGCACTACATCCAGTGGCCCAAATCAGATCTAATATTTTAGATAGACATCTCTCTCTAAAATCCCAGCATGCATCTCTCTTTTTTTTTTAGCTTCATCAACAGCTAAGGCTTAAGATTTAGAAATGATAACGCATCTGGGCTTTTTTCTGCGCGGTACAGATTAACTCACTGTTTCAGCACTATAAAATCCCTGGAAGACTGGACTGGATGCTCCAATTAAAAAATTTGTCCTGGCATCTCCTTTGAATTTCATCTTTACATAGGAGATTTGCCTTTTGGAACTGATGGCTGTTAGTATCACATCTTCATAACTGAAGTCCACATCTTCATTGTGTAGTCTGCTTATCTTTTATGAGTTCAAAGCAGCTATTCAAATTTTACATAATCTGATGATCAAACTTGAAAGTAGCTCCTCCTTTCCAAAAACTTTAATTGACTTGTCATGTGACAGCTTCTCCAAACTTTTATTTAGGTATTAAATAGTGCTTAGCCACACCAAAACATTTAATTACAAGGACTAAAAGATCTATCATTTAATTGTACACATTATGTTAATACTCTTATTAAGACTTGTTTCCAAAAAACTGTTTTGTGAATGTTGCCAGCTTCACAACACAAAACATCTGCTGAACTTGGCTACCTGACTAATTGAGAGTTTCTTCTTGTATAATTTTTTCCTATCATATTTTAAAAGGGTAAAGGAACAAAGAGGAGCAAGTGGGTGGAAGGCAAGTATGAGGAGTATAAGGAAGCTATATGCGTTGTCTTTTCTATCCTTGCAGACATATTCTCAAAGCTAGGGGGGGGGGGGGAAACCAAACCTGAGCACTTTAATGAAAAACAAGAGAGGAAAGTCCCACAAAAACAGCATGGCAGGCAGTGATAAGCTGTCCATTTCAGCCCCATCACACAGAGCCACAGAAGTTGGTAATCATCATTTGCTCTGTTGTGATGAACTCAGGGACATCTTTGTTGGGGTTCAGGCATCTTCCTTACCAGTCTAGGTCATCTCAAAAGTTGTTCTTGGCTGAAACTGGAAGTTTCAGTGCTAGAAAGTACTGCTTCCACACTTAGACTAGTCCTTGCAACTTAGCTTGTAATAATGCATCTTGTTATCCTTTGAATAGGCTAGACAAGATTCTTGAGGCACAGCATGACAGTCGTCCTATAATTATCCCTTAGCTCAAGCAAAAGTGAAAGCAAAGAAAGTATCCTAACTGTGGTGAACTGCAATTGTTTCATTTGGCTTCTGATTTCTATCTTCTGTCTCAAGGTCTTGACTAAGATTGATTTCACAGCAACCCTTAGGAACCTGTAGATGTGTCAGTCTGAACTCTGTGTAGTCTAGCACACATTTTTTTAATTGTGTTGTTAGACATATTAAAAGGATATTTTTATTTTATTTTTTACCTTTACACCAGGGGCACCTGGAAAACCTGGAGAACCAGTTATGCCAAGTGGGCCCTATAAAAGAGAGACACACAAAGCTGTAATTCTGCAGTTTAGATCACATAGATTAGTGTCTAATCACTGGGTAAATATGGTTCTGGGACTAAATGTATTTTCTAGTCATAAAACATGTGTCCATAACAAAACCAAATAACTATATATATAATTTTTCTAAGTGATACACATATTTTATGGAATTGTGGTGCAGAATTTATGATAATAACGTATTTACTGACTTCAGCAAAGTTACAGCTCTTGATTCAGCTGTTAACACACAAATTGTAATGTACACAGTAGACAATTATTATAGTAATTGTTTTTAAATTTTAGTTTTGAACAAAATATTATCTCCTCTTTTTATATCTATACCACTGTGGTATGGGAATGAAAAGACCAGGTATTTGTTAAGCAATCACAATTTGTCCTATAGAATACAGCTAAGCAGAGTTTCAATACTTTTAAACTTAAAAGAGTAATCTAGAAAAAAAGAGACATACAAGCCACATCTACATCGAAACAACTGGGTTGCTAGACCAGATTTTTGAGGAAAGCAACATGACAAGTGAAAATGTCATTACAGGCTATGCAACTACATGCCCTGCTTCCTACTCTTTTGCCCCACTGGGATTCCCAAATTCACAGCCAAATTTATTTGCAAGTTTTAAAATACAGATTTTGTATCAAACTTTCAAGACTGTACAGACAAAGATGTACAGCAGAGACAGTTTACTGCTTGGATCTTTGTTCAGAGATGGGCAAGTATTTCTGGAAAAGGAAGCGGAGGAAAGGCTGGGTTATGCCACACCCAGAAACATCAATGTTGTGCAGAGGCAGACCTTCAGCTCCCAAAACCAGCTCAGCTCTTCTCAAATGGCATTTTATCTTGAGATAGTCCATGCTGCATCCAAGAAGGGCTGGCAGGTTGACCAAACTGTAGTACTGATGTAGCTAGACCATTTCTGGTTCTAGAGTCAAATTCTCAGTGTATTGCCCTGCAGAGTGTAGGTGAACCTCATGTGGCTGCCAGGACATGAAGTTTGGGCAGGGATGCAAACAGCCGGGGCTGCACTACATGGCAGTGTGTCCAAACTCACTAGAAAGCAAACTTCCACGTGTATGCACTTGAATATACCTGTGTGGTACGACACAAACCTTGTTTTGCTAAACAGAAAGACTTCCAATTAAGGGCTTTAGAGTAGAACTGTAGAGAGTTTCAATTTTCATAACGCCTCCTGGGCTGAACAAGACATTCAGCAGAAGACCTTTCTACTGTGTTATAAACTCTCTGGATGGCGGCACACCGTGGTTATAAATATTCACTACAATGCTGTTCCCAGATGATTCCTCTTTATCTTTTCCTGGTTTTCTCTCTTTTTGTAAAATATGATGCATACTGTGAAAAAATGTTCTATGTAATGAACCTCTGCTGACAAACAGAACAATCTGTCCCAATGAGTATTAACTACAGACATTTCTGCCATGACCTTGCACCAGATTTCTACAGAACTCATCTAATAGCTTACTAAGTATATTTTTGAAAACCCGTGTCCCAATTTATTGGAACACAAATACTTGTCTGCCAGATCTCTCTCTTGTTGCAGGAATAATTCCAGAATTACAGTATACCACTGCACTGACCCAAATAATAATACATTTCGTTAACACTTCCTCTAATGAGAAACATATGCATTAAGCACCACTATCTCCCTTGTGACACTATATGGGATTTTACCAAGAAAGTTAGCCAACCAGTTATCACGTCCAGTGTAGCTGAGCTCATATAATTATGCCAAATAAAATTTCCAAGCTGCAAGTAGAATTTTGTAGCTCGGGACCCAGCTTTAAAAAAAAAAAAAAAAAAAAAATAAAAAAAATCATAATTTGCTTACAATACTAAAAAAATCTTTTGTTTCAAAGTTTCTTCTAAGAAGTTACCCTTCTTTCATGATACACTAAATAATAGAGGTTTGCAGCTTTTAGACACCTACGCTCATTTCTGAGCTTCTATTACAGCTAAGGATTTCTTAACAAACTTTGTAATTACACAGTCTGTTCATTAAGCTGACACAGGTAAATGAATATTTCTCAAGACATATCACCATTAAACAAAGAAAATGTACAAAATGAAATTTCAATTGCGGGCAGGTGTAGGTTAGGGTTTTGAAGGGGGTTTTTTGGTGTGGTGGGTTTGGTTTTTTGCTATTAAAAAAAAAAAAGTTGAATATCATAAAGCCCTAAAGGTTCATGTTGACTGCATCAACAGTCAGAAACTGTCAATCACATCCCAGAATTAACACTTTTTAAAAAAAGGGGGTAAAAAAAATTAATTCCATGCTTTTAAGGTGCAAGCTGGCCTTGTACAAATAGTACTAAATCATCACAAGCTTTCATTCACAAAAGCAACACACAACCATATGTCTGTGAATAATCTCACTGGCTTCCTAGTACATTCACTCATGTAAATTGACTCAAATGCATTTTGCAAACGCACTGTGAGGTTGGATCCCAGGACTGAAAGCATCACTCTTTGATACACCAACATCCACAGTTTAAACTGACAGAGTCATCTTCAGCCCTGTTGCAATTGTGTGAAAACTACTCCAGTCACGCATATCAGGTTTTCTCAGCTTGGCAGACATTCACACATAGGCTTCTGATTCTTCAGTTCAACACATAACTGTCCGTAATTAAAAGGGTATCTTTTATGTGTTTTGTAATGGATCAACGGCAGATAGCAAGTTCTGCTACCACTGAGCAGTATTTCTTCTTGCTGAAAATGGGTGCAACCTCATTTGTCAACTTCATATGTGAAGGAAGATAATAAGCAATTATAAGCTGTTTTATATTACAGTGGATATCTTAACTTACAGATAATTCCAGGTGCACTTACTCTTACCAGCAACTGACAACAGTTTTTTTGTGCTTCTTTTGGTGGTGTAAAAAAGGCAAGCGGCAAACACAAGGTGAAAAAAATGGGTGATAAAGAAAGAAACCTACCATTGGTCCTGGCTTCCCAGGCATACCGTGCTGGCCACGTCCACCCTAGATATAAAAATAGACAAGACAGAATATTTATAAGAACTTTATTTTTAAATTATTATTTATCATTAGCATTTGTGATAACAGCCACACATACTAAAGTGATCAAAGAAACGCTGGAATGCAGAGCCCTCTGAACACTGGCATGGAAAACTTCTGGAAGAAATTATGCTCCCCCTCAAGTACATAGATTTCTCTATTTTCAGAGAGGCCAGTATTTTGACAGTGTAATTGTATGGAGCATATAACATAAATGGAGCACATTAAAGTCATAAGGAGATACGCCAGAAAAAACAACACTTGACACTGGACACAAAGCAACAGAAAGAAATTTCTACTCAAATATGATGTCATGTTAAGGCCAATCCCTCTTTTTGCTGAAAAGCAAAATGATTTTTAAGAAGACAGCTTTATTACCTGAAATTAAATTATAAGACTTAATTTAAATTAAATGTCTATATTTAAATTTAAAACTTTTTTTCCAGACGAAACCAATACATATTATTTCTAGTTCAGTAACTTTGGATGAAAATAGTCTCTCAAGAGAAATTTCACAGAAACAAAAGAAAAAATTTTTGTATCACAGAAAAAAGTGTTGTGGGGGTATTTGGCCTCGTGGGCAGCTCTGGTGTAAGAAATTGCCACACAGCTAGCATTCTCCATTTAAAAGAGGTTTTGACTTCTGAAATTTACAGTAAAGGTCTCACCGCACAAAACTCTGCTCAGGCCCTAACTTTCTTAAGCTACAGAAGAACTCATCACGGAACTAACTAGCTGTCACATGAATAAATACTTCAGGCTGAGGGATTTAAATTTAAGTCAAACAAGGGAAGAATTACGACAAGAGAGAATGAAGATCCTACTTACAGGGGCACCCTGTGGTCCAATTCGACCTCTTTCTCCTGGCATTCCTCTAGGTCCCTTGAAAAGAGAAAAAAATGTCATTTTTAGGAGCTCATAATGGCAGAATAAAAAAAGAGGGTCACATAGTTCACTTGACTTTTCTCCCCATAGTGGAGAGAACACATGCCATCCTTTTTTTTTTCTTATTTTTCTTTTTTTTTCTTATTTTTCTTTGCTTTTTACTTTTTTTTTTTAAAAAAAAACATTCTTGACTTTTCCCTTGTTTCAAATAATTTTTGCGCTGCATCGCTCTTCGGCAATTTCCTGTTCAGTCTTCTTTATTTGCTTTTAACAAGAACATGATTAGATACACTGAGACTACAAGCATGATAAGGACAGAAGATGTGAACAACAGTTACAAAACCAAGCCAATTTCTTTTTTGTCCTGCAGGTGTAGCTGATCTTGTCCCACAACAGGAAAGAAGTAGCAGCTTACATAACTCCTTGCAGCCTCACCAGCCTGTCAGGCTTGTCCAGTGGAAATTTAATAAACTGTAATTTCTCTTTTCCTGTTCCAGCAATATTTCTAGTTTTAAACACATCAGAATAAATTCTGTATATACTCATGAGGGCAATAAAGCGATCTCGTTTACTATGGCTCAGTCACAAACTAGGTTCCGCTTCAGGGCTATTACATTCTGCATGACACAAGATAGTGCTTCGCAGAGAGATGTCATCATCTGATACTAGAAAGGTGCTTTACTTCCAGAAGCACTGCCGAGAGTTGATTTTTGGCATGTTACACTAACAAGTATTCAGTTGTCCAAAACCACATCTGAATGAAAACTACTCTGAGAAAAAGTTTCTCAGTTTTCGTTTCCATGTCATGCATGCTGTCCTCATCATGACCTCCAAAATCCGTGGTTTTCTTAGCTAGTGCATTTCTGACCTAAATGATTCCACTTCTATCTCAGAGAAACCTAATCTAGTTTTTCTCATAATTAAGTCACTCCATATGAAGCACCAACATGTGAAAAAAATTTAGTCACCCTACGCTTACATGAGTAGGTAAACAATCACACAACCTACATTCAAGTTTCTGTTGAGCCTTCTGATTTATCGTTATTATCTGTCTGTGAATCACGAAGAGTAACAGCTTATAGACCAAATTTACTGTTAGCATAATAGAAAACAAAGTCTCCATTAAAACAAAGTTCAGCTTCATGACACCAAGTACAGATGTCAAAACCTTAAAATTCCTACTGAAACAGCATTCACAATCTTAAAGCCACTCTGTAATATCCAATTGCACATGACACTCACTACAGGACCTGTTGGACCCATGGCACCTGTTGGTCCGGATTCTCCCTAGAAATGGAAATGAAATGGCACAATTAGAGGAAACGGGTTAGAGGTGAAGTTATATGTTTCATCCCTCTCCTCCGTGCTTACGTTAGACCGAAGAGGCACATTTGCAGAGTCACCTGTGTGCATCACACATGCCAAGGGCACCATTCCCCATGCTGAGGGGAAATGCCATATTTACACATTCTCAGCAAAGCAGATTTAACTCCTACCTGCTCTAGCTAACTGCCCACATCACCCACCACACTGTTTCTACCAAGTCTTCTGCTGTTGTTGCCTCCATAGAAAGTGGTAGGCAATCTCAGGAAACAAATCTTTTCTTACAGAAACTCTTCTTAACTACTGATTTCACATTTAAATTTATATTTTGGAAGATTCACTTCATTTACTATGTTCTAATCTAAAGGAATAGTTCTGTCCCACCTATGATTATCGACTACACCAGGCCAAAAAAATTTCAGCATAAGCACTGATCAATATGGAAAAGCCTGAAAAATAAGTTTCTATTCCCTTTTAGAATAACTGTTAATCCATCTTAAAAGGATTGACTCCACTTGACTATCCTTTGTTACCACTGCTGTGAGCTGAAGCTGTGGGTGTTGAAGGGTGCTGCAGTACCAGCGAGGGTCAAACATTTTAAGATAATTATAAATAAATTAATAATTAATAAAGAATGGACAACTCCATGCAGCCTCTCCACTCCATAAAAGTAGCACTGACAGAAGAGGGTATAAAGCTGTATTCAAAAGATCTATCATCTTTCATTATTTTGGTATTACAGAAAAACATGCTTAAGCATTTAGTTCTTTGGGCCATGAAAATACCTTTGCTCCTGCTGCTCCAATTTCACCTTTTGGACCATCAAGTCCTTTCAATCCCTGTAAGAGTTATAAAAATATGGAGAAATTATATTTATATATTTGTACACACACAGAACATTCCTACTCTTATTGTTAAAATAACTTGATACTAAAGTGTTAAGAATGGATCTGAGGTGGCAAGAGAAAGAAAAGAAAAAAAGAAAGAAAAAAACCAGATGGAATAAAGTTTTTAAACATTTCCTAAATGGAAACCATTTGTACAAGGTACATTTCCTTGGATTTGGTTTCCTTTTTAAAACAAGAACATTTAAAAAAAAAATCCTAAAACAACAAGGAGGAGGCTCTGAGACATAGGAAACCTATTTATTTCTCCCTGAAGTAAAATTCTAGCCAGAAAACTTGGTAATTTGTAATCACTCCATGTTGCAAACATATCCACCTCTCAAGTTCCCCACCCTAATGCAAGACTTGCCAACAAAGTGAGTCAACACTCAGCTCCTGAAGCTTGGCAGGGCTCAGGTAAGGTCCTTCCAGATTCCCAGAACATTTGAAAATAGAGTGAAGAAAGCACCAGAGAATATAATAGAAAGGTCAGCTTAAAGGGGAACAGCATTGACTTTCTGCAAGGCCCTCTTTCTCTCGAATGCCAGTGATTGTGCTACAATTGGCAGGTCTAAAGTGTAGTAAATGCACTATAAATACAAAAAAAGATGTGTATCTTTCTAATGAAGCTACCTGGAGACATAATTTACAAGGAGAGGGGAAAACCTTGTTTCTTACCCTGTGACCCTTGAGACCTGGGAGACCAGGAGCACCAGGAAAGCCTCGAGGCCCCTAAGTAGGAAAAGGAAAAAACAAATAAAATCCTGATTTCTGCAGATAAACCTAGCGATAATGCTGCCAACGGCAACGAGGGTAGCAGCATTAACACTAACACTCCTAATGCTCCTTCACTTTGATGACATAATATAGTGAGGCATAGCATTTGAGCGGGTCACAGATGACACAGCGTAACATGCTATGAAGTTAGACAGTCTCAGCACTGTGCACGTTTTCACTCATATTAAAAGCTTTATCATTTACATCAGTGTATGATCAAATGTCAAATTTCAACAGAATTAATTTACACATATCATTTCTTTCTTTATGGTATCTCTCAACCAAAGTTCTCAAAAATATTATAGTTCATACCTTTTTAGCGTAGCAAAAAATCAGAAATACATTATAGAAAATTAAGCATCATGAAGCAACACTGGTATTCAAAGGAGCAAAAAAAACCCGTCTAAGATCTCAGCATTAGAGAGGAACACTTCACATATGGACAAGAAAGGTCTTGGTCTTCCCATAGTCAAATACATGGGTAATGTTTGATCATAATTTCAGTGGGAAATTACTCCAAGGTTTGCAAACTCCTAAAGGGAAAACTACTTTATAAAGGTATGAAATCTCTGAAATGAATAGACTAGACTGCTTCAAATTATTTACACCCAATGAGTTTCTCAGCGAAGAATTATCTCTGTTGTCATTCAAGACCTTGCATGTAAATTTGAAATTGTACAAATTACACTTGTTTAGACTGAAGATAGCCCATAAACCCCATGTATTTGGCCTGTGCTCAGTGGTATATCAGCTTATACAACCGGGACAATCAAATGATGAAGCACACACATGGGACAAGTCAAACGGGAAGGACGTAAATAATGTAGAAAGAGAAACAGCCACCAGCTATCTCCATAGCAGCGTATGGGCCTTCGCATTGATCACAACGTGGCACACTGCTCTAATAAATATCAGGGTAATCAGTACTGCTCTCTATGGTCCTACGCAACTGCAGCAAACCCTTAATGAGATTTGTGTGTGTGTGCAGTTGCAGAATTTCTTTCCTTCATTAGAAAGCCTCTTAAAATATGATTTTACAAAGCAAAACAGCTTGATCTGAACAGAACAATATTCCATAGACTCCATGAGCCTCAAGCAGATTATGAAACATTGTCTTTGATTCATAAAACTTAGGAAGAAATCTTAGGAAACACCACTGCCTTGTTAAAAAATAATTTCTCTCCAAGACATTGTATCTCCAGTTGCTAATAAAATTGCCAGACAAGAACTTCACACTTAAAAGAAAATGAGGCAGTTTAAGAGATGATGTGTATCAGGTTGCTTCAGTTCTGGGATTCATCTGTCACCTTTCCAACCACAGCTCCTTCCAGGTACAGAAACTTGATTAACGATCGTAGAACTCTTAATATGGGCCAAAATTACATAAGATAATAAAATAATGTTATTTTATCATCAAAGATACCTGTTTTATTTCTAGAGTGAACCATGACAAGTATCCTCTGCGCTACAAGTAGATAGTATTTGGAAACCACTTAATCAAATATGCATACTGGATAAATATATTAAAATAAATCACATATGTTTATGATACAATCCCTGACTGTTTTAAAGGTAAACAGTGCCACCCCAGCCTGACATCATTTTATACTTTCTGAGCACTTCCTGCACAAGATTGTGAATGACCATGTGAAACAGTGGGAAATCAAGCACAACTTGGATGTACCGTCATCGATTCTATGGACATTTAATCCATGGGGGCTGAAATGGGCCCCCATGAAATTACTCCGAGGATTAACTCAAGGACTTATGAATCACCTGGTTGGTTTTGAGCTATCTCACTGATCTGGATCTGGTGAGGCCGCACCTTGAATCCTGGGGTCAGTTTTGGGCCCCTCACCACAAGAAGGACATTGAGTTGCTGGAGCAGGTCCAGAGAAGGGCAACAAAGCTGGTGAAGGGTCTGGAGCACAGGTCTTATGAGGAGCGGCTGAGGGAGCTGGGGTTGTTTAGTCTAGAGGAGAGGAGGCTGAGAGGAGACCTCGTCACTCTCTACAGCTACCTGAAAGGAGGATGTAGTGAGGTGAGTGCTGGCCTCTTCTCTAAAGTAACAAGTGATAGGACAAGAGGAAATGGCCTCAAATTGCGCCAGGGGCGGGTTTAGGCTGGATATTAGAAAAAATTTCTTCACTGAAAGAGTGGTCAGACACTGGAACAGGCTGCCCAGGGAAGTGGTGGAGTCACCATCCCTGGAGGTGTTCAAGAAATGTGTAGATGTGGTCCTTAGGGACATGGTTTAGTGAGTTAGGTGGTGTTGGGTTGACAGTTGGACTTGACGATCCTTGAGGTCTTTTCCAACCTTAATGACTCTATGATTCATTAAAGTAAGCCAACACGAGTATTTCAGAAATTGAATAGCAAAGCTTTACACTCATTAGTAAAAGAGATAGTGATGACATTAAGTATGATTATTTTGCTAAAATGTAAATAACCATGGTCTTACTGGAGATCCCGGAAATCCAGGCTCACCAGTTTGTCCTGGTCTACCAGGTTCACCCTAAGGAAATAAAAAAAAAAGAACATATGAAAATAGAAATGTGAAAATTAGCTTATCATTCTTCCATTCAAACAAATAAGGACATTCACATCAGGATTATAAAGCTTCTCTTTACTGCGTCAGTTTCAGTGATATAAATCAACTGCACATATGACTAGCAATGTGCATTTGACACATTAACTTTTAAAAAAGTTTTAACAAAGAATTGCGGAAACTGAAGACTGAGTCCAAAGTGTACATCAGCATCACAAGATGGCGCTGCAATGCAGTTTCCCTGTGATTTAATGAAGCAACTTTTTATCATCCTCATGCAGCGAGTCAAATTACTGAAATTTTCCATAGGAAGAGCAATCTAAAACTGCCTGCATTGTAGCTTATTACTTCTCCTTCTGTTAAAATGCTTTAAAATGTGTATGATTCCATTCCAGATCGGTGACCATTTTCTGTGTGATGCAATAGGAAAGAAAATATGGTAGAACCAAATAAGCATAGTTTGAAGATCATTCGGAGTCCTCCAGAGTCACAGCCAACCATTCCTTTGTATCCAACACTCAGTTCAAATACATTCAGGCCTCTGGGCTACAGGAATATGAAAGGCTTCAAAAAAAATAGTTTCTGGACAGAGAGAAGGTAAAGTGCTTCACAAATGCAATTTAAAAAAAATCCATACATACACTGGAAATGGAGGAAGTTCTCGGAGCAGTATCAAGATTTAGCTTCACTGCACCGCAAGTTAACTGTTTCTAAAGATTTTTATAACTCCTTGTATAGTTTAATGGGAAAGTAGCTGTTACACAAGCTATGGTAAATTTGTACTAAAATATCCAGAATCTGCAGTTCTGAACTCATTTTCAAGTTATAAATTACAATTCAGGTGGATTTAGTCTTCTTTGCAAACAAATAATATACATCTATTGGTAAATCCTGAGGCTATTGTTGTGCAGTATGTATATACTTATACATGTATCATACATACATCTTACGTATATGCATGACTCCATGGATGGAGTCATAAAATCAGTTATGAATATAATAAATTATTAAGAAGTTAAAAAAAATTTAAATACTAAAATTTTATTGTCCAGATCCTTGTGTATGTTATCATTAGAGTTCTTCTAACTTGTCATGCGATCCCAAAGAGACGCGACGCCGCCAACTGCCCCCTCCTAACTGTGGTGTATTATGATGTTTGATTTCAAGAAACACATCTCAATTGAAGAACTGGCTAAGTCAATAAATAATAAAGAGCCAGTGCTTAAACCTTAGGTATGATGGTGACATGTAAGGAAAAGAAAAGGAGGGTTTTGGAAAGGGTTGCTAAGATTTATAGTTAGGACACTGCAGTTAATGAAGAGTATGATTACAAAAAAAAAAGTAAATAGATAAAAGTAGTTACAACAGGCACATCTGCTGGTTAGTCACTGTCTCAAAGATGCCAATATTTGTTTTATTAAAAATAAAACATGATACGAAGAATAACAAACTTACATCTTCACCAGGTTTGCCTGGAGGTCCCTCAGGTCCACGAGAACCAACTGGACCCTAAGAAATAAATGTATTTGTTGAGAATTCCATTTAGCCATCACAAAAATATCTATTTGCTCCATTTCAAAGTCTGGTTTTATAAAAACTGATGTAGAAAGAGGATGATTTTATGCCTAAGCTCACTTGCTTAATTTTGTGGTACTCTTTTTAACCATCCCACCCCTAAACATGTATTACGTTATAAAGAAATATAGGATGGATTCTTTAGGAGAAAAATAATACATTAAGAATCACAGCTGCTGTTGTTCCAAATCTCTGGCTCTTGCTTTTACTTTTGAATCATTTTATCAACTCCAAAAATTAAACATTTTGTGTAAGTTGCACTACCAGGTATAGTTTTACCAGTGCTTAACCATCCTGATGTCTGTGCTGGAAAAGTAATAGCGATTGTTTATCCTATAATCATTATTATGCACGTTCAAAACAATTCAAATTCACTGATTCAGGACAACGTGCTTTAAACACCACAACTCTTGATTGAAGATACTTAACAGCTTCAGCTGAGACAACATGAAAAAAAAAAATCTATTCTGAAGTGAGGAAGTATAGTATATTGTTTGCAATTTTATTGTAGAAATGTTTGTGTTTATTTGTCTTACCATAGGTCCTGGATCCCCAGGTTCACCAGGGGGGCCTGCCGGGCCAGCACCACCCTAAAATTAACCAAAGATAAATACAGTTACAAATTCCAAAAAGTAAAACTATAAGGATACAAATTAAAATCCATGATCAAGGAAATCACAGCCCCTGGGACAGTCTGGATTCTAATTCAGAACCAGCTCACACTCCAAAGTGAGTGAAAGTTGAATATTAAAACCCCTCAAGCCTTAGGCAAGTCCTGTGCCATACACAAATCCCACTGGACACTTAACACCATGCCAATACTCAAAACAGAATAGTCACCACGTTCACTGCTGTTCCCTCATAAAAATGTGCGGGGTTAAAACTTCGTTAAAGGTCTAATAAATTGTTCTTTTTGAGTTAATTTCTGTGGATAGAGTACATCTGGAGTGGAGCTCCTGAGAGCAGCATGTTTAGCTTCACCTCCAGATGAAGATGCATTTGTCCATGTGTCACTTGAAGATGGTCGTTGCCTCAAAGATACACACACACACATCAGCTATTATGTGTTTGCTTTCATCTCTGGCCAATTATCTTAAATCCCCTGAGGTGCAGCACTTACTTGTTTTCCTTGGAGACCTTGAGGACCTCTTGGACCCACTGGACCCTATCAAAAACATCACTTGTTACACACTGGAAAACGCCCTTCCCCAAGTAATAGTCACCCTACAAAGACAGCAAAATGGCCTGATAGTGACCTCCAAGATAACATTTATATGGTCAAACCCTCTAAAAGTCTTTTACTCAGGAGACTGACATTATGAAATACAAAAGTACATAGAACTGAAATCTTCAAACTCAAAAAGCCACAGCAGTGCAAATTCATTAGCAGCTGAAAATATGGGCTTGTTTGATTTCTTGAACCTCACAGTCTCTGGAAGCAGTCAGAGTAGCTTGGTTGGCTGCATAGCTCCACTGGAAAAAAATGTAAGAACAGAATAGAGTTGGGGGGAATAGTCTTCCCTTGAAGGAAATCTCATTACTCAGATTAATCTCATCATGGAAACGATGACAAAATACATTCATGCTGCTGTTCTCAGCCATAAGCAACAACAAGCAGCAATGGATGGGCGTATTTTCATGCATCATACAAACCACCAAAACAGCTTCCAAATGGCTGTGGTTTGTAACAGAAAATTCAGATTTCCCCTTAAAAAGTTTCATGGGATTTTTAGGAAAAATCTCATGCTTAATAGTAACTTCTACCATGAAGTACACATAATCTTGTCTGAAAGCAATTCTGTTGCTTATAGCAATACAAAAAAACTATAGCTGACAGTAATTTACACTTGGACAGAAGCTCAGGATTCATTGATGTTTACTAATATTTACAAAGCAAACGTAGAAGAGTTAGTAATAGGCCATTGCATTGGGTTTGTGTGGCAGGGTTTTGGTAGCAGGGACAGGGTCTACAGGAGTGTCTCCTGTAAGAAGTTTCTAGAAGCTTCCCTGGCTCCAACTTGAACCCACCTCTGGCCAAGGCCAAGCCAGCTGTCAAGAGTGGGAACACCTCTGTGTGAACATATTTAAGGGGGGGGGGAAAAAACCACCCCCCCAAGTGGAAGTGGAGAGAGGGATGTGAGGGAAACAACTCCGCAGACACCAAGGTCAGTGAAGAAAGGAGGGGGAGGAGGTGTGCAGGAGCAGAGGTTCCCCTGCAGCCCATGGTGAGATGGCAGCTCTCCCCCTGCAGCCATGGAGGGTAACGGTGGAGCAGAGATCCTCCTGCAGCCATGGAGGGTAACAGTGGAGCAGAGATCCTCCTGCAGCCATGGAGGGTAACAGTGGAGCAGAGATCCTCCTGCAGTGAAGAACTGCAGCCCGTGGGAAGGACTCACACCGGAGAAGTTCATGGAGAACTGTCTTCTGTGAGAGGGACCCCATCCTGGAGCAGGGGAAGACTGGGAGGAGTCCTCCCCCGGAGGAGGAAGGAGTGGCTGAGACAACGTGTGATGAACTGACTGCAATCCCCTTTCCTGTCCCCCTCTGCAGCTGCAGGGGAGGACGTAGAGAAATTGAGAGTGAAGTTGAGCCCAGGAAGAAGGGAGGGGTGGGAAGAAGGTGTTTTTAAGATTGGGTTTTGTTTCTCATTAAATTGATTTATTTTTTTCCCCAAGTCAAGTCTGTTTTGTGCATGACCATAACTGGAAAGAGATCTCTCCCTGTTCTTGTCTCAGCCCACGAGGTTTTACTTTTTGTCTTCCAATTCTAACCCCCCTCCCACCACGGTGGGGAGAAGTGAGCAAGCAGAAGTGTGGTGCTTATGGCTGGCTGGGCCTAAACCATGATAGCCGTTTAAAAAAATCCCATCAACATTAAAAAACAAAACAAAAACAATGGTTCAGCTGAATGACTGTCAGTTACTCAGTTTCCAAGGAAAGGAGAAAAAGATATCACAGAACATGATGAATCAATCCAAAGACAGTGAGTGTCAACTGACTTTAGTAGACCTTGTGTAAGGCCTTGGAGAGATGTAGATATTGAAAAAGACCTTAAAAAACATATTAAAATGAATCATATTTGAGAATGGCAAAAGAAGAGGCAGTACAAGAGATGCAATGTCTCAAGACAAATCGAGTGCAAGGATTAAGCAAAACAATGGAGGGCAACAAAGGAGGACACACTTGTGGAACAAGTTATACGCGAGCACAGCAAATTCACTAAAGAGAGACATTGATAAAAAAGGAAAGTTCTTTGAAGAAATCACTGCAGAAGTTAATCTTAAGGAAAAACACCAGATTATCTTTAGAACCTTTCAAACTATATTGAAACTGAGTTTGAAGGTTACTGGTGGTGACTTGGAGGGACAAGATTCAGGTAGGCAAACTCATACACAGTACAATCACTCAGAGTTTCCTTAAGAATGAATGTTAAAAATAACAGCAAGGAAGGTAACAGTGTCTTCAAGATACTACAATGTGATAAACACATGTAATGAAAAGACGTAATATTCAAAAACAGCCCCAGAAGTTCTTGCAGAGACAGCTTAGGATGGTGAAACAGCTTTCATAGCTGGTAAAAAATTTCAGTGTTACCACTAAGTCTCCACTGCTCTAAAAGCAAAGGGCATTATCTACACAGTGAGAGATGCCAACGATAAAACTCGACCCACTAGAGAAACAATGACTGTCTCAAAATAATAAAGCACTGCTTTCAGTTGATGGCTGGTTTCAGAAATAATTTTTTAAATTACTACAAAAAATAACTATCTTTGATGTCACAATGTGAAAAGAAGCCTTCAAAGTTATGTATTTGTTTGTTCTGCTTTGCGTTATACCTGACACTTTTCAGTTACTCTGCAGTGACTCAACATATGAGAAAATCAGGAGCTGTTTGGTTTTTTGTTGGTTTTTTTTTTTCTTTTTTCTGAATCTTGCTGTTAGTAGTTGGTCTATTTCGGAAGAAGGGAAGGAAGTCAACAAGGCAGCTAGAGGTGGGGGAAAAAAAGCTTTCACTTTAACAGAATAATATTTTTTCACTTTTTTCCAAGTACTTTGCTAGAACATAATGTACAGCCAGGTTCTAGAGGCATAGGAAGTTGAAGAGGATGAATTCCCCTTTGAGTTTTTTGCATATGCACTCCACTTCCACCCTGTTCTACAGTACAGGGCTAATCTGGTCTTACCACTGCACCAGGCATCAGTCCCATCTGACTACCAAGTCCAGACTTCTCATCCAGTCCTGCCATCTGAGCTGAAAATGGCTGAAAAAGTAAGAGGAGTGATTTTAGCTCTCAGTCATTTTGATGGTTCATAAGGCAAAAATACATGTAACTGCATCTTCATTATTTACATTGTCTTTGCAGTGCTAACTAAATTATTGTTTCAATCATTAAAATAAAAGTTGTCTTTCCTGTAAATTTGAGGTGGTTTAAGGCTTCAAAGACCAGACAAATGCATCATGTTGTCTACTTATTATGCTGGCTCTACCTCCACCTTAATATTAAGCAAATGGGAAAATTACCTAAAAAGAGGAAAGCTTCCCATGGAATTAATTAGATTTTTTCACCACCTTCAAATTCAAATCACATTTTAACTTCACCTGCAATATTCCTTCATGTCTTCTAAGCCTTTCTTTTGTTTTCACTTACTGCATTTCTGATTCAGAAATATCTTAAGGTAAACGGAAACATAGATGATTTTATGATTGCAAATTTTTAATTGTGTTGCCCTTATCTAGCACAGTTCAAGGCCATTGCTGTTCATGCCAATTCTCAGAGACAAATCAGTTAGATCAAGGAGAACCTTCAGTGTCCTCCTTCTGCAAGCACATAGTGGAAATCAACAGTTTTCTTTTGCTTCATTCAGAGCCAAAACGTCACTCCTGGCAGGCTCCTGAGAAGGAGCAACAGCACAAATTCAAGTCTTCTGAGATTTACAGTTTGTTCCACATCAGATTGGTCCCCAAACACATTTTCCACAATGCTGGAGATTGCCTAACCTTAGAGACAGGAATACAAATCAAAAATGTCTTAGATCTCTAGCCACTCTTATTCTTTCAAATTTTCTGTTGAACTCTATTAAGGATGGTGGTCTAACACCCATCCTGGTGGTTCTGGGACTCTTAGGGATTCATCTGTGTTTAAGATATTTACTTGGGCTGAATCCGCTAGATGCAGGACTACTTGGAAAGGTGGTTAAGTCAAGAAATGCTGCCCAAACTTGCAAGCTGTTGGCCTAACATGAACATTCCAGCTTATTGTCAGTATAACTCTATTGTTTTCAGTAACATTGCAGGAACAATGGAGTGAGAAATCAAAACAGATATCTTCCAAAGAGCAATAAATGTGTAACTGAATATACTTGAGAAATTCAGATATGCATTTCACGATCAATCATAATTAGTGTTCCATAGAATATGGTGGGACCGGAGAGGGGAATCTTGCAGAACATCTTGTCTGTATCTATGGCTGTTTAGCACTGCTTTTCACAAAAAATTCCTTATTTAATCTTTTTTCCAGCAAGAAGCATACTTAACCACATTTTAATTTCTCTTATTAGTTAGTCTGTTATTTATCATTCATATTATTTTCTTCTTTTCTGTATTCCTAATTTGGTACAGCAGCTTCCCTGTGCTATTGCCCAGATCCCTTGGGTTTAAGTCATGTGGAAGCAACAGAACCCCATGGAGGGTGTTAGATGGCTTTTCTAGATGCTGAAACCCATTGTGAAAGGTGTGTCCCTTCCGAGGTTTCTCACATTCAGCTTGCCCCAATTTATGGCAGAAATTGCACTGCCGCTAGCCGCTGTCCCTCACGACTGGGAGAAAGGAACTGTAGGCACAGGGTTCCACATTCACTGAAGCAAAGAGAAGTTACTCTTTGTATCGTGGATCTGGCCCAACACTCACTTTACTTTCTACTAAAGCAAGTGTAAAACTTACCCTGCTTAGTCCATCTGGTCCTGGGTGGGCAGGATGCCCTGGAGGACCAGGGTCACCAGGCTGGCCAGGAATACCAGGTTCACCATCAATCCCTTGAGGACCACGAGGACCCTAGAAAGAAAATCAGAAATAGCAACAGTGTGCAAAGGTATTTGTTAAAATCATTGTAACAGGCAAACAACAGCCTTGTGTGTGATAATCTGTATTTCTACAGAAAGATCTACAAAACAACATTCTCTCAAGACCTGTTGCTACCAGTCTTCCTATCATTCCATAGTAGAGTATACTACTCCTGAAAAACCATTTGGTTTTGGACACAATATGCAATATAATGAATTTACTTCTAAAATACATATAGCTCAGACTAGTGTACATACATACACATACTTAGGAAACTCCAGTGTAAGACTGGATTTTTACAGCCTCCTGACATCATAAATGGCTTAGACTGCTCATATTACTGCTGAATTCTCAACATAGTTACACTGCCAAAAATGCAGCCTAACTCCATTGGTGTCAATGTTATCTCTAGCTAGTATTTGCAGAATGGGCTGGGAGGCTATTCGATTGGTCCCATTTTGATCACTCACTTTTGATTCCTAAACTGCACTCATCTTGTGTCAGAATTAAAATTAAATACGGAAGCAGCTAATAAAACATTAGTGGGACAAAATCAACAGCAATAGGGCCAATAAAGATATACTTCAATCACAAACGTGGACTTTAAAGTGCTTGTCAGTACTGCTTCCTTCATTAGAATAAAAATGCTCAACCAGGGCGAGGAAAAATTTTATACTGTATAATGAGCTCTTCTACTTAAGGATCCTTGAACATAAAACGTTGGAAGACTGGCTTAATGAGTCATCTTTACAAATACATTATAATCAGACAGACTGCTTGTATTTCATAGAATGGCCTGGGTTGGAAAGGGCCATAGTGATCATCTAGTTTCAACCCCCCATTTTCCATGAGATGAGGACTGTGTTCCCTTGCAGTCTGTGACACATTTCAGTGGAATTTATGTCTGAACTAGGATGGTTTGGATTAGTATGGTTTGCACTTTAAAGAAAAAGCATTCCCTTGGGAAAGGGCCACACTGAGACTGACCATAAGATTCCTGAGAACTCCTAGTGAATGAGCTAATTCTCTTAATTCTCGATCTATCTTTATGGTCTGAAATTCCTATAAGCCCAGCAATCAGGGGAAAATGTTTTTCTTATCAGATGTGCATGTACACACAACCCCTACTTGCAGAATGAATTGTGAACAGTTGGTGTTCTGAAACAAATGGGAAGATTTGTGCATGTTGGATAGAAGCAGAAGGTTTTAGCAGAAAAGCTTATTATTTAATATTTCTATTATAAACAGAAGTATACACTGCCAAACCTAGAAGTGCATACTGTCCAAATGAGAAAAAGAATGAGCTAGCGTCTTTCCTTTGTTCTCAAAATAAAAAGAAAACAAAGCTAAGCATTAAACAAAAAAACAATTGTCTATAAAGAATTAAGCAAGCGTCTGTAAATTACTATATTTTCAATACCCAAGCCAAGACACCTTAACAAAATCTGATGTAGAAAAAGGTCTTTTTCTTTGTTTCTTTTAAGAAAAGGACCTACATTTTAGTCCCCCAAAATCAACCTGCTTCAAGAGTAATACCACAACCCCCCCACCCTGAAAACCCTGAAGTCTCTGAAAAGCAGGTTTTTATTTGTAGGTGGCAACTAACCAGTGGTATATAACCAATGTTCTGGGTTTTTGTAATAAAATCTTGATTATACATTTATTTTATCTTATTTATGTATTTTTATATATATATAT
>NW_010110529.1:0-1310 GCF_000699245.1 Pterocles gutturalis
TATTGCTCAGGGGAACCCGGGGACATGGGACAGGCTGAGGGGGGGTTTGCCCACGATGCTGAGCAGGGACCCTCTCCCGATTAACTCTATCCCAGCCAAAACCAGGACCATCTCCATCTATGGGCACCTGCAGAGTACATGGTGTTAACGGATGTTCTGAGCAGCCACTGCCTCCAACAGCCCCAGTCAGGGCCCCTGTGCCCAGCTGCTGGAGCCCGGCTCGGGGATCCGGGGTCTCTTTCCTAGGTGGGGTTCCTGCTCTTCCCTTTGCAGGTTCAACCAGGAGGAAAACTCTGAGAGAGCTGGGAAGGGATTTAGTGAGAAGACAGACCCCTCAGATATCCCAAATACTCATGTTCCTCTTGTTCCTCGCTTCTTATCAGCTACAAAGTGCAGGTCGCCCCTCTCCAAAGCGGAGTCTGGAGTTTCTTGGAGGACATCAGCGGTTAGTGATTGGGGACTTCTGGTCTTTGCTGTGTCTCCATCAACCCATTTGCACTGAAAAGGTCTTTCATCGAATCACCTTTAGGAAGTAGCTGCTCTCGCCTTCCACGTACCCCTACAGATACAGGCTACCTTGGAGGTCCAAAACAAAACCCAATGTACTGGTGGTGGAGGAGTCCCTGATGCTTCTCCTTTGGTCCTTTAAATCCTTCCCCAGAGTCAGTGGCGGGTATCGCTGTGCAGGAGCAAAGAACCAAACTCAACAAGTATTTGACTCATTAAGTCCTTTCCTGTCCGAGTTTCACTTCTTTTTGTGTCACCACAGGTTTGTGATGAAATCAAGGTCAAACTGAATTCCCTGAAGGATGTTCCAAACAGAATTGAGTGTCCCCTTATCTACCATCTAGATGTGGGGGCCATGTACCCCAACATCATTTTGACCAACAGGTTGCAGGTGCGTAACATCAACCTTGCCTCTCCTAATTCGTCTTTCAGATGACCTTGGTGGTCCCTCTGATTGGATCCCCTGAACAGCAAGGGCTGACCTTTCTGCTCGGGGCAGGGGGATCAGATAAGGCTGGATGTGAAAATCAGTCAAGCTGCAATGGATGCCAGGTCTGCAGAGGTTGAGCTACAACTTTAGCTAGGACTCTTCCCAAAAAAAGCAGCTATTGTTTTTGCCAGTTTTTTGGACCCAAAAGATTCTGGAGAGGAGAACTCCCTGAGTATCATCTCTGATCATAGAATCACAGAATGGTTTGTGTTGGAAGGGACCTTAAAGGTCATCTAGTTCAACCCCCCTGCCATGGGCAGGGACACCTCCCACTAGCCCAGGTTGCTCAAAGCCTCATCCAGCCTGGCCTTGA
>NW_010110529.1:1497-4564 GCF_000699245.1 Pterocles gutturalis
GAAGGTCTCCCCAGAGCCTTCTCTTCTCCAGGCTGAACAACCCCAACTCTCTCAGCCTGTCCTCGCACAGGAGCTGCTCCAGCCTCTGACCACCTTCATGGCACTCCTTTGGACCTGATCCAACAGGTCCATGTCCTTATGTTGGGGCCCCAGAGCTGGATGCAGCACTGCAGAGGGGGGTCTCATGAAAGTGGAGCAAAGGGGGAGAATCCCTTCCCTCCACCTGCTGGTCACGCTGCTGGTGATGCCCCCAGGACACGGTTGGTTTCTGGGCTGCAAGTGCACATTGCCGGCTCATGTTGAGCTTCTCATCAACCAGAACCCCCAAGTCCTTCTCCTCCCAGCCAGTATTTGTGCTTGGGGTTCCTCGAGTCACATGCAGGACCTTGCACTTGGCCTTGTTGAACCTCATGTTTGTGTGGGGCCACCTCTCCAGCCTGTCCAGGTCCCTCTGATGTTCACACCTATGTCTTCTGCCACCCCATGCCTGTTCTGGCATGGGTCGGTGTTTGACGAGCTGTTCCCTCTAACTCCTGCGTGTCTCTCGCTTGCATCCAGCCCTCGGCCATGGTGGATGAGGCTACGTGTGCTGCCTGTGACTTCAACAAGCCGGGTGCCAACTGTCAGCGCAGGATGACTTGGCAGTGGAGAGGAGAGTTCAGTAAGTACAGTGAGGACCGTGCAGTCTAGCCCACAGGGATGGAGACGAATTCCTGCTTCTCCCCTGAGTAACTGATAGCTGCCCTCCTCTGCAGTGCCTGCCAGCCGCAGTGAGTATCACCGCATCCAGCAGCAGCTGGAGTCGGAGAAGTTCCCTCCCCTGTCTCCTGAGGGACCACCCCGTGCCTTCCACGAGCTCTCCCGGGAAGAACAGGCCAAGTACGAGAAAAAGCGACTGGCAGGGAAAAAAAAAAAAAAAAAAAAATCAACATCAGGACCTGCAGTGTTTTGCAACCTAGGCTGGGCGGTGCTCACCATTAATTACCCCTCTTACGGCTGTGGGGTTAGTTCAGACTGGGTCTGGTCTCAGGTGATGCTTTTGCTGACTTTCTCCAGGATACCAGCAGGGTCCTGTGTGCTTCCCAAAGAGGGGCCAGGCACCGGCACCTCTGTCCGTGTTTCTTCTTTTGTCTGTTGAGAGCCATGGATTTGAGCTGCAACACGAATGGCTCCATTTTTTGGAAGGCTGCTAACTAAAGCCTGTTAATGAAAGGGAAACATAACGTTATCCCATCACCTGGGGTGATGCTGTTCAGCAGAACCATCCAGATGGCTGGGGCAGAGTCTGCGTTTGTGGATGGGCCATAAGTGCATCACGATGAGTTTATTTCCCCCACCTGTCCCTGCATCTCCTTGAGGTGCTGCTTCTCTCCGTGCTGATATCCTCCTTCCCCTCCCTTTGCAGTAGGACTGTCTCCCCACCCGTGCCTGATGCTTACACGCTTCCCTGTCCATACTGTGCCCATCCCTCTGTCCGTGGCGGGGCACCTGTGCCTGAGATGCTCCCTCTGCTTCTTCTCTTGACTAGATTACTGCCGCAAGGCATACAAGAAAATCCACGTCACCAAGGTGGAGGAGAGAGTCACCACCATCTGCCAGCGAGAGAACTCTTTTTATGTTGACACAGTGCGAGCTTTCAGGGACCGCCGCTACGAGTTCAAGGGGCTGCACAAGGTACTGAGCTTAACTTCTGGTTAACTTGTCTTGCCAAGGCTGGGGAAAAAAGAACACTTGAGCCCTAAAGGATTGCTCTCTTCAGCCTTTGTATTTGAGAAGGATGTGGTGGAGCTCCTGACAGCTGTGGCTTCTCGCTGACGAATCTTCCACGGCTGGTGCCCCGGGCTTACTGACGAATCTTCCACGGCTGCTGCCACGGCATTTCCTGCCTCTGTGGCGCTGTCGGAAACAAAGCTGCATCTCTGGTTTTCACCAGGTTTAGCAAATCCTCAGCTAGTCTCTGTTCTGATATATCTGATCTGGCCAGGTTCAGTCTGGGGCATTCCTCCTGCGTGGAGAAAGAGACAAGCTGAGAAGCAAGGTCTAGACCTTGGGCTAAGGAACGGTTGATTCCAGGAGGACGTTCTAGTTCTCTGCTGGTTAAGGTTCGTGCTAGAGGAGACCAGGGCACATTATTCTTGGAGTGTGTTGCAGGCAATGACGAGCCCCTGGGACTCAACCTCTCGCAGAGTTAATTAACGATCCATTTGCTTTGTGGTTACTCCCAGCTGCCTCTTCTGCCATGAATCACGGAGCTGGCCAAGAGGTTTTCTCCACAGGTGATTCTGCTGTGCAGCCGGACATCATCAATTGCTGCAGGCAGCATGTTCGGTTCTTGCCTGTGCCCATGCGGTGCAGCACAGCTGATGCAGCGCTGCTGGCACTGGTTGAATTCTGATCGTCCCAATCGGAGTTACAGCTGGTGCTGCAGGTCCCTCCTACCATGTGGGGCAGTGCCTCTGGCCAGCTCTTCCCCTGCTGTAAAAGAAAAAGGAATGTTTAGCTCATGCTACTGCTCTTTGTCAAAGATCCTGTTCTAGAGTTGTAATGCTGTACTGGGACTGAGGAGGAACCAGCTGGGTACCACCCGTAGTGATGTGTGGGATTGTCCTGACTCTGCCTGTGTCTGGCAGGTGTGGAAGAAGAAGCTGTCTGCAGCGGTGGAGACAGGAGACGCCTCTGAAGTGAAGCGCTGCAAGAACATGGAAATCCTGTATGACTCCCTGCAGCTGGCCCACAAGTGCATCCTCAACTCTTTCTACGGCTATGTCATGCGGAAAGGGTGAGTCCCCCCCGAGGCGATGCTGGGGTCCTCTGGAGAGGACCCTTGGAAACCGAGATTGTCCTAGGGAGGTTGTCACTTGCTTCACCTGCTTCTGAAGCACCAGGATGAAGGTGGGTGCTGCCTGTAACACTCTCCTCTTGCTTCTACCAATGACTTGTCATCCTGGAGTTTCCTGACAGAGATCAAGTTTTGGGCATAAGTGATGGAAATCTTGTCTGTTAGTGGGTTTCCAGCTTGTATGGAGCATCATAAATAAGGTGTGGTGGGTTAGCCCTTGGCTTGGGG
>NW_010110530.1:0-22123 GCF_000699245.1 Pterocles gutturalis
CAGACGGGGACAGCCTGTTCCTGTGCTTTATATACATTTTAATTCTGCCAACTTCTTGTCTTAGAGAAAATACATTTGATCAGTAGTGATCCAGGACCCTGGTATGTTACACGCCTGATTTCAAGGAGATATGATTTAATTTGTTTTTCTTTTGCTTTTGATAAGTTTCACAGACATTCTTTCTTCACGTGAGAAATATTTTCTCCTCAAAGTGTGTAAGTCCTACCTGAACTTATGGCTTCCATAACTTCACCTGTTTCATGTTTCTGGTGTAAAGGAAGTGCAGAGAGAGGCACTGGGTAGCATCAGCCTCCCAGAACCATTTGCATGGACAAGTTTGACTACGTGACAACCGTCTGTGCTGGGGATGGAGAGGTGGGCACCACAGGTGAATGAGAGCTTCAGCCCCTCTTACCAGCTTCTGACATCTGATACCCAATGCACTACGAATTCCCATGTTCCAGCACAGAAATCCTGCTTCTCTCCATCCTCCTGTCCCCATATACCATGCACATCACTCAGTCCACACCTAAGCAGCCAAGGGCACAGTCCCTGACGTGAAGGGCTGAAGAGGGTCCTCACTCCCAGTTCCCTGCTGATTTAAGCACTAAACAATGACCTTTTATCAGGATCTGTATTTAGCATAAAGCTTGGGAAGAACAGAGCCAAAGGATGGCAGTTTATGATGACCTATGTTGCAAAGCATGTAGGCATTTATTATAACCTATTTTCATGGTAGAGACAATAAGTTGGAACTAACTACTGAAATGTGACTCACATATTCACTGTTCAAGATTTTGAGTGCAATGCTGTAGAGCAGTCTAGTAATTGGCTACCACTTAGACCTCTTCTACAGTAAATATTACTAATTATTTTTTGGCTGAGCCATTTTTTAAACAACTTTTGAATTCTTGATTAAAAATAAAATTTAAAAACCCAAATCTCTTCTCATAACTTACCACATTATAATTAGTACACTGTAACAGACATCATGCCTTCAAAGGCTAAGGACTAGTAAAGAGAGGTTTAATGCTTATCTCATTCATGCAGTTTGGCTTACTTCACAATACTTGAAAATTAAAATATTTCCCACACTTTTAAGGTTTTTTTGTTAAGACACCATTTACACCTTCTTTTGATCCATGGCTGTAATTAATCTTTTCTTTTTCCAAAGACAGCTTTGTAAGTATTCTAAGGTCCTAGTTGCTGGCAGGAAATTGTTTAGCTTGTTCATGACAAAACAGAAACAAAATAGAAAAGCTGCAGCAGAGAACTGATTTATTTGCAAAAAATACTTCCCCATTAAGACCACTGCATAACCCTTTTTCACAACTACAGACCAAGGTGTCTGAAGCAAAGTGATGACTAAACAAAAGGAGAGTATTTGGTAAGCATAAATAAAAGCAAAGAGGAAATTTGAAAAGAAAGTCTACCAAAAAATCTTGTTATTTATACAGAAAGTCTGCAAAGTTCTTTAACTCTGAAAAAGAGACGCTCTAATTTCTTAATTCTTTAGTGAAGAAACCATATCAGTTTTCTTACTAACTATACGCACTGTCTTGTGTCTCATGCCTATTTGTTTTTTAAAGTCCCAATCATAAAACCGTGCCTTCTTAGAAAACCACTGAACTTACTGTATCAGCTTCTGTCCATTACTTTGGTAAATCAAGAGGAGTTTCGTTAAAGCATCAGTCACTGCAAGACCTCCTTTGTGACGTTAGTCAAGTACCCTCCTCCTCTTTGTCCTAAGAGAGCAACCATATACTCTATTTTGCAAAAACATATAACAGCCACAGTACCCCCTCATAATAATAACATCTCCAACTGCTTTGAAGAATTATTCATGGATTTGCCTTCCTTTTTCTCCCACCCCAATCAAATAATTAGCTGCCCTACAAATTCGAAGAGAGGGAAGAGAGATATGTAGACCATCATTGGAATGGAGGCAGTTAATTCTGTGATGGAGGGAGACGTTTTATCCCTTGTATGAAAGGATACCAGATCCTTAAAACAAAAATGTTGTAGCAATCCATGCTCATAGCAGAACTTCTACAGATAGGAGACAACCAATGTTTCTAGGATGTAATGACTACTTGGAGATTGTTTTCCTTCAGACCAAGTAACATGGGGCCAATTTGGAAACAATAGCCGAAATTATCATTTCTACAGAATTGTTTGGCACAGACATCTACAATTAGATGCAGGATTTCCTTTTAAATTCCAAAGGGACTTCCACATCCCTGTCTTCCTTTACAATGGTTGAACATGAGGAACAAACAAGGTGTTGCTACTTCCTGAAAGAGGAAGAGAAGAGGGGGGAAAAACAGCACAAGCTGTCACTAAAAACAGAAAGAAAAGCTGATTTTCTTAGAGTTGATCATGCCCACGTAGATTGAAAATAACCTTTGAGGGTCAACTATTAAGCTAAAAAGGAGGCGCCCTATTCCCACATAGGGAAGACGGCATCGTTTATTTTAATGAAATTATAATAAAACTTTTAAAACACAAACACCCACTCCTCCAGAAAAATGAAGTGCTACGGTAAGAAAGTGTTTGCTGTTGTGTCTTCTTTTGACAAACATATCAGACAAATAAAACACAGTAACACTGGGACGTGGGTGGCTTTAAAAACACAAGAGTTGCTTGATTTTTAATTTTAGCTTTTATCCTTGTGTTAGATAACAAAGCCAGAAGAAGAACAGCAAATGTTGTTTACCGTCCTTCTTCTCTTTCCCCCACTAGGTGTCTTCTAATACTTCACTTTTCTGGGGTAAATTCAGACTGCACATGGTAAGGATGTCTTTGCTGACAACTTATTCTGAGAATTGTATCTGACTGTTCAAAAAGAAATGCAAGTGGGAGACCTGTATGAAAGGTGACTCTTTGAGCAACAACAGAATTTGCAATTCTACAACTACAGACATGATCAAAGCTTCCACATCATGCGGTACCTCTCTTCCATAGGGGAGTCAACATGGTTTTCACTTTTCATAATCAGCTTTCCTGCACAACTGGCAAAGTAGTGCACATGTATAAAGGAATGACCTTGTTATACCCATTTTCTGCTGTTCCAAACAGCTATTGCAATGCTAGCTAAAGATCTGTAGATGGCAGCATTGATGCAGTAATTAATCTTCAACACAGCAAAGGTCAAAACATGTTTCACAAAACTCTTATTGGAGGCAAAGCCCTATTTTCAAATGTCAGAGATTTCAGCACTGGGCAGTATAAGCATTGGGGCAGGAACTGTCCTGCAGTAAGGAGAAGCCAGATCTAGGATCACTACTAGGGTAGATATTAGGAAATATTTCTTCACTGAAAGAGTGATCAGGCATTGGAACAGGCTGCCCAGGGAAGTGGTGGAGTCACCATCGCTGGAGGGGTCCAAGGAATGTGTAGATGTGGTGCTTAGGGATATGGTTTAGTGAGTTAGGTGGTGTTGGGTTGGACTTGATGATCCTTGAGGTCTTTTACAACCCCAACTCTTTCAGCCTGTCCTCATAGGGGAGGTGCTCCAGCACCTTAACACAGTACTCCAGGTGGGGTCTCTCAATAATTAAATTATTGAATGTAAAGAACAGCACTTATTCTAATTCATATACTTGCACAGCTCACTCTCACTTCAGGCCACTTTACTGGCATGCTAAAGCGTATGTAGCCATTTTTAGTTATTTAATTTCTGATAGCATATTTGTAGTTGAACAGTTGGTCAGAAAGTATAGAGCCCTCTGACAGGACCCAGCTCTGTACCTGCAAAGACAGCGACTTCTCTGAAATAATGTGCTCACAGACAGCTCTGCTGTCATCCTTTGCCAGCTCACAGCAGCAGCTGGCCTTGTCCCAGCGTTCAGGTGCAGTGAGCGTACTCACACTCAACTTCTCCATTTCCCTCCAAAGACAGTGCTGAGCCTACACACCAAGCAACCCTGCCCTGCAGAGATCCTAACTAAACAGATTCACCACTACATGGCAGGAATTGAGCTGTTTTGTCCTAGTCTGGATTATGCTAGCCCCCCTTTACCATCCTGAATGCTCCCTCTCCTGTCAGCTTAACAATATCACAGCACACCAAGCTTCACAACCTCAACACATTATTGTATTTATTAACCTGTGCCAGAACAGGTGGCACAGGTAGAACATTAGAAGACTGTCACTTCATCAAAACAACCTACCTGCCAAGACTGGGCACCGTGCACAGGAATGTGACACACAGCAAGGTGCCATTGAATGTAAAGGACAGCACTTATTCTAATTCATATACTTGCACAGCTCACTCTCACTTCAGGTACTTTCGATTACACACTTTACTGGCATGCTAGAGCATATGTAGCCATTTTTAATTATTTAATTTCTGATAACACATACACAAGGCTAGAGGCTATCCAAGCTCTTGAACTGTGGAGGAGTCAAAATGACTTTCGCTACTTCTGCACTAGACTTCATCAAAAGAATCAAAGCAGCTCCCAACAAAGACATTTCTCTGGAAACATTAACTCGATCCCTGGGAGGCATATCAAGTTTCAGAACAGTACTCTTACACACCTGAGACTTTTAAGACCAGTTTAGTAGTAAAAATATCACACATCACACACTCAGTAAGGAAAGAGTATTTGAAAAATCTCTCCTAGACACTTCCAAACTGGAACAACTAACTCGTTGCATAGCATACGACGACATACAGATTTAAAAAAGAAAAGAAAAAAAGCCGAGTATTCATGCAGCTTTTAAACAACTGTGAAATATTTGTTATGAGAAACCTTTACTTTTTGGAAGAAAAAGCTGCTTCCCAACACAACAGAACATAGGTGGAAAGCAGAACACAGACACAACATTTTAAGAAACCTGCCAAAGGCAAGGTGGGTTCATCAACAAGCATGGTGCTGTGTTTGTATTTGCCATGAACTAATATTAGACTACTTCTTTTTTGAGATTGCTGCTGCGTAACAAACCACTGTCTCCAGTCCAGTACCTGACTCTCAGACATCTTAGAGATGCAACTTTCATTTAAATTAATTTTTGAAGCATTGCTTTTTTCAAAGGCTGACACTGCTGAACAGGTAAACTGCAGGCCAGATGCACTGTATCTTTTTAGGGTATTTAATGACACAGGGTGTATCCTGGCTGTACAAGAGAAGCAGAAGAAAATTTTTAAGAAGCCAGGAGAAACATGGAATGTCAATTGCATTATTGATTTTTTTTTAAAGGAAAAGAATAAGAAACTCCTTCCTCAAACTACAACAAATTCTAGCAAAACACAGAAGAGAAACAGAAAGTGACAATAATTAGGACATGTCAGATACAGCTAACTAGGCTGCAGTCCTCTTAAGCGGTTCTGTTTCCAGAGCTCTGCTGCACACAGCATTTATACTCGTAGGCTGAGGAGTGGGAAAGGAGGGACAGCAATGCCATGACACAGCCTCTGAGTAACACACATGTGGCAAAACTGGAAACAATTGCAGTAAGTTTGTGCATTCAGTGCCATGACAAGTTTTAAACAGTAGTCTATTCTTAAACCTTCACTATGGTACAATACCATATGGAAATAACAAACAAAGCACAACTTCATCGAAGATGAGAACAGTAACCCAATACTGCATGTGAACACATCCACAGCAGCAAGCTGGCAAGTTAACAAACTGACACACGGGAGAGCTGCTTCCTGCACCACTGCTGCACTGGACTGTGCAAGAAGCTTCAGTTCTTTCTTGACAATAGGTCCAAATGATGGAAAGTTTGGAAGGAGGAGAGCACAAGTTCAAGCCTATTCCTTACCAAACTGAAGCAGAGCGTGATCCTTCTGCCCCTCTGCGTGCAGAACTTCTCTGTATCAGCTGGAAAAGCTTATCTTGCATGGTTAGTGGCCAGGCAAAATACACTTTTTTGTACCATGACTAAATCACCGAAGGAGGAAGACCCAGCAGTACTTCACTCCTACAAAAGCAACAGCCTGGAGACAATCCCTTCAGTGCTGCACTTTCACATTCTTGCAAGTAATAAGCTTATTTCTTCTAAGGCTTATTGCCAGTTAGTGAAGGTACCATAATAGACCACATGTGCACTCTGCCTTATCCTCAGACATGAAGTACATTGGTTTAGCTTTTAACTACTCAAAACCAGCTTTAACACAACATAACACAACTACAATGATTTTCCTTACTCCCCAAGCTTCAGAATAGCAAAAAAAGACCCTGGAGAGAACCAAGCATTTCTTTCAGTAAGAGCTGGAGCAGTAAAAGTACTCACCCATCTGAGGGAAACCAACGCAAGGCACTCATCTCCAGCTGATAAGACAGTACAGAAGGAGTAGATAAAAATAGAGTCAGGTGCTTCCTACAACAGAAACCGAAGCACCAGGGGAATGCAGCACAGCAGAGCAGCCCACTGCCTCTTGCAAACCACAGTTAGTACAACTTTTTACTGGGGTGTTCACGCCCAAATGTTTATCACTGTGCAGCTGCAGCCAGCCTGAGCACCTAGACAAGAATTGGCACACGCTTGCTGGTCGTGCAAACACCTCTTTTCAACACACCGCTGCCAGGCAGAGCTGCCCCTCCACATGTGGTGGGGAAGGCCTCCCAGCTGGTCAGCAGCAAAGTGGTTTGGCTGCCTCTTCTCTGCCAGGCAGACTGAAAAGCCTGAGTGAAAGCAGAACACGGACTGACATGTATATGCTACAGCAAACCAGCTGGATGGCTGAAGTGCCAGTACCCTCAACTGGGTGGCTGTTATCCACCTATGTAAACTGCTAAGCCTGACTTGATTCCAGTTGCCCTCAGAAGGCGTAACCTCCCCTGCAGGGTCAAGATCTCAGCCACCCTTTTCAGACAGAGACACAGAGCTTTAAAACATCAGACTTCTAACCCCCCACCAAGAAGACAGCAAGCCAAGAGGCAGTTCACTGCATACAGCTTTTCCAGTCCCAGCCTCAACATTTGCCTGGTTTCCATCCAAACCCAGAATTACTTTTGTACTCCCCCTTTAGCTAAGGGGAGCACTGTCCACCTAGTTGCTTGTTTCCATACATTCATAGCACAGTTCAGGTTGGAAGGGACCTCCAGACTTCTGTACATTATTTTTCCCAAAATACTCTTGTCATGGAGAGTTCAAAAGCCTACTAATTATTTCTTTCCAGGAGCCACACGCTCTTTTTTAAACCTTCTAAAAATACATATGTCACTGAATTTCAATGAACTTTCACTAAACTTGAAAACAGTATGAGTGACTCATCCTGCTGGAGCATGCTCCAGAGTTGTTTTGATAATGATAAAGCCACTGAAGAATTTTCAACACTGGTTAATCCTTTGAAGATACTCCTTAATCCTAAAATACTAAGCACTTTTTAATAGATTTACATTTCTACAGGATGCTCTGGGTAGGATTTGCAGTTCATTGCATTTAAGAGGTCTTTGGAATGATCACAAAAATTAAGTTTGATACTAGCTCACCTAAACAGGAAAGACCAAATATTTAAAGATATTATTAATCTACACACTGAAAACCATACCCAAGTCCCTCCCTGTGATTACTTCACTCACCACACTGACCTATGCAAATAACTACGCACTACCCAACTCAACTGAGACAAATTACAAGACTCTAGCAGAGAGGGTATTTTCCATGGAAGTTATCTTTAGCGCTAAGTGAGGATCACCTACCTACATTACTCTTACAGTCAGTGAAGAAAGATGTCCCTAGAAACAAACCTGATTCTGGCTCAATCTGAACTGCAGGACTTCGTTGCTTCTGGCACCTAGTGCACATCCTGGCAAATTCTTGAGTGCATGCCAGCAAGAGACTGAAACATTACTGTTCCCTTCCTCAACACACATCTCTTTTTGCTTCATTTGGAGGGAAAAAATGGAGGCCACAAGCGGCAAGAAACTCTCCATAGTGTGCTTCAATGTCCCAAAGAGTGACAGTCAGAGACCTGGAGGTAGCAACTGCTCTACACAGAATTTAGAATGGTCTCCTCCTCTGAATGGCTCTTTCAAAGGTTGGAATTTTTTTTTGAGTTGACAAAGAAAAGATGTAGGAAATTAGTATTCTTTACCTATCAGACCTTGTGAATACTCTCATCCCACCGAAGATGTCTGTTGCAGTGACACAGTTCAGAGATTTTACTCTATTCTAATAAAAGCTAAAACCTCTCCATACAGCATTTTTCTGCAAAGCTCTTAAATAGGTATGTTATTATTTTAGACAGCAAATAAAATACAGAAACATTGCTGTTGTGTTAGTAAAATATGCTAAGTACAGGCATAAATGAAGCAGTGTATTCAAGTGAATCAAACTTCTCATTTCAAATGTAGCAGATTTCTGTCACTTTCAGACTGACTACTATCCACAGCAATAAAAATAAAATGGGGATTTCCACAAAAACTGACTACACTCCACAGAAAATACATTTACATTGTGCTTATTAGAAACTTTTGCATAACCAAGATGTGTATTCTTGCAGATACCATTGTATGCAAACATCAACCAAAAATATGCTTTCATTATAGCACAAACATTTAAAAATTTATTTTAAAAAGATACAGTACAACAGCCCAGTTTGACCACACTGGAAATACTATAAAAGCCTGCGTGTTCAAAGGTACTAGAAATACCAGTTCACAGGCACCACATGTACGTGAAATATTAGCAAGATATTTTTTAAGTATGACCAATAAAAGCTCAGAACTATCTAGACTGCGTCACTGTTTCCTGCCTGCAAAGACAAGCTATTTCAGCTAAGTGAAGCTGAGCAGAAAAGAGGAAGTCCAAACCTGCTACAGATTTGGGGCTATGAAAGGAGCATCTCTGAAGAAACTTTGTAGTGCACAAAAGGTGAGTAACAATCCATTATGCTATGCTAACAGACTAACTTGGACATTTATATATGCTGTTAAGATAGACTTATTTCTTCAGAAGCTGAACACATTCTAGAATTAATAAAAAATTTAATTATTTAATGCACTTTCAAAGTATCAGCAGCATTCTATAAATAACATTCAAAGCAAAATGACTGCATTTGGAAAAGCATAGTACCATAAATACTGTTGTTTAGTATTTTAACAATAAATTTAAAAATATGCAATAACTAAAAGCCTTATCACTAAAGAAAAAAAAAATTGTTTCAATTAAGTTAAAACCAGGTGAAGATCTTGTTGCTTGGTCTCTCTGTGCTTTACTCCTCTGGGAAATGTGAGCAGATGTAAGGGACAGCCAAATGGAAAAAAAAGTGATTGGGAAGAAAGATATAAACAATCCTTTAAATGGAGTCACTGTTGCCTAACTCACAGCAAGAACCTGGAAGAAAAGATTTAATTCTGGTTTTGTTCTGAAAGTCTTTGTTGTCGTACACAGCACCTAGATGGGCTTCAGAATTCACATTAGACATTCTGGACCTCGGCTATCATTAAAAAATTAAACCAGATTGATAAAACATACAGATCAACATCAGAGTAAGCATTCAGAATTACCACAGACATGCCGAAACTAGTGACTCCAGGGGCTCTTCAGCAAGTGCTTGTAATCAATACCAGTAATTTAGTGTTCCCATTAAGAAAAATGGCAACCAGGGTAAAAACATCCACTCAGAGGCACACGAAGATCTATTTGTGCTGACCTTGGACTCTATGCACACAAGTACTGATGAAAAAGGAGAACAACTGTATTCATATATAAATGCAGATAGGTAACTACAAACTTTTTAAAAAGCTTATTATTTCTTACCTACATAAATGTTAAATTTTAGATTCTTAAATATTACATTTAGGAGAAATACCTAATTATAACACTGGCATGCACTTAAACTCACTAAGTTTGGAAACAGGGTCTTCAACAACTAAGCCAAAAAAACCCCACCCTTTTTGTTATAGTAGGTCTATTCTTTGATGTATCTCAAAACTGGCACAAACTTGAAATAACCAGCAAACAAGGCATGAAATCACAGGTTTTCCTGATAGAAGCCCATGCCAGATTCAGCTTCCTCTCTTCCCGTCAACATCAGCCTGCTAGTTATTTCAGAAACAAGACCTGACCAGAAATTATTAGTCACTGCAAGTCCAAAGGAGAGAAGAGCAAAACTAAAACCAAAATTCACACTGTTTATTGACATTCATCTATAAAAAGTGAATTTTTCTACCTATCCTGTACATTAGTACTCATTCACCTGCTAAAACTGTCAGAATCTTGACATTGGTAGCCATGCACTAGGTCATACACAGCCACTGGTAAGAGAGAAAAAAAACAGAAGAGAGAAAAACACACTTAAAATGCAAGGCAGGAGGGTGTGTTAGGCAATATTTAGACAAATTTTTGGAACAGTAATGAAAGTGGGACAGTATGCCAGATAACATTTCAACTATGCTACAAGCACGTGCTACAAAATTTTTTCTTCAAGCATATGCCATCTACCTTTCAATGAGGTCGGCTATTACTCTTTAATTTTTTAATTTTCAGTGTTCTTCACACAATGAGGAATTTTAGAGGCATTCATTCAGATGCCCTCCAAACCTCTTTTTTGTCAGTATTATACGCACAGCTTTTCCCATACAATACATAAACATACAAAACATAAATTCTGCTACATGTTTTAATGACCTCATCTGATCAGAAAACATACCTTTTTGTTTTGTACAGCTAAAAAAAAAAATACTTGAGTCAAAAGTTTAGGGCCAGATATTTGTATGCATTCTTTTTTAATATCTGTAAACTGGAGAAGTCTGGAGAAGTGTAAGAAAATCAGAAGTCCAGACTTCATATTTCAAGGCAGAAACTAACGTGAAAAAAGATTTAATAGGTCATATTTAATTTAGTTACTCCACAGATACTCTTCTCAAAAGCAGCTGATATTTTGCCAGTATTGAACCAGGATGCTACATTAACACATTAACAAACACTGGTCCAATCCACTGTGTATTCCTATTCCACTGAAAAAAGTACCTAGTAATATACAGTGAAAGCATAAACCAGACAAGCAGCAGCAATAAGCTTTTTTTTTTTTTTTTTTTTTAATGCATTCTCCACTTTTGGAGATAAAAACACCCAGGAACTGCGTATTCTCCTGCTCTTTAGAACAGTTTTGGTGCCTAACTGATCTATAGAACTCACTTGGCTGTCTTCCACAAGCAGGAAGATCAGACAAACAACTAATTCTTTCCTCCTCCTCCTCCTCTTCACAAAGCTGCCACACGGCTGGGTGAAAGGCCAAGCAAGAGGTACCCTCCCATGCAAAGAAATGAAACTGTGATGACAGCAAGAGCCGGGAAAGCGGAGAGGGTGTGGGTTAACCAAAGCAGCCATGCAAACACCAGGTAAGGTCTGTCATCCTCAAATGGCTCCAGAGTAAACCAGGGGATAATCTCTTTCAGCTCTCATCACCTGAGTCTGCATAATGACATTTCAGGTGTCCAACTTCTATGACCAAAAAGCTGAGAGAAGCAACACAACTGTGCTCTGGAGCAGCTGGCTACCAGCCAGCAAATTTTCTCCCCAAAAATACTCTTTGCACAAGCTCTCTTTTGAGAGCTAAATAGTTCCTATACAAACAATAAAACAAAGTCAGTACTTGACTATGCATATCCAAATGTCATTATATGCTATGCTCACTTATTTCTTTTCATAACTAGTTTTAATCCCCTGTCAACAGGGACAACTTGAAAAAATATTTTCTTTAGAAAAATCATAGAATAGTTTGGGTTGGAAGGAACATTTAAAGGTCCTCTAGTCCAAACCCCCTGCAATGAGCACGGACACCTTCAACTATATCAGGTTGCTCAGAGCCCAGTCCAACCTGACCTTGAATGTTTCCAGGGATGGGGCATCTACCACCTCTCTGGGCAACCTGTTTCAACATTTCACCACCCTCATCCTAAAAAAATTCTTCCTTATATCTGGTCTAAATCTACCTTCTTGTAGTTTAAAACCATTACCTCTGTCCCCATCTGTCTTCCAAGCCCCCTTTAAGGACTGGAAGGCTGCTATAAGGTCTCCCCAGAGCCTTCTCTTCTCCATGCTGAGGAACCCCAACTCTCTCAGCCTGTCCTCATATGGGAGATGCTCCAGTCCTCTGTTCATTTTTGTGGCCCTCCTTTGGACTCACTCCAACAGGTCCATGTCTTTCCTATGCTGAGGACTCCATAGCTGGATGCAGTACTCCAGGTGGGGTCTTGCGAGAGCAGAGTAGAGGGGGAGAATTACTTCCCTCAACCTGCTGGTCACACTTCTTTTGATACAGCCCAGGATCCAGTTGGCTTTCTGAGCTGCAAGTGCACATTATCAGCTCATGTCCAGCTTTTCATCCACCAAAATAGCTCTCCTACCTCAGTTACAGCTGTTTCAATCTAATTATCAGCTACTGAAGCACACTCAAAGTAGCTGGTCAGTCTTGAATTCTTGATTCCTTATAGAAGAAATCTCTTAAGTAATTAAAAATATTTAATTAAAACTAGCTTATAAATACTTTTTCTCACAAGTCTGACAGTACAGGTACTTCCTTCAGAGCACAATAACGTATCTGAAGTCCGAAAAAGCAACAAAGCTAACACATTGCCACAGCTAAACAATACAGTCTCGCCACTAAACCCCATCCTACAACAATTTTCTTGTTTGTTTTTAAAAGAAGTTTTTATTGGACTGAGCATAACTTTTCATATTTTATCTATCTTTTAGGGTATTTATGGAGTGCAACAACTATCCATAAATTACTTTAAAATATGATGCCTGTAAATCAGCACCCTGAAGAATACAGGATTGCATCACTGGTCTTCTACAGTTTTGTATTCACAGTGGGATTGCTGGTGAACGCCACTGCACTATGGGTTTTCAGCTGTACTACAAAGAAGAGAACAACTATAACTGTATATATGATGAATGTGGCATTACTTGACATAATTTTTATATTTTCCTTGCCTTTTCGGATAATTTACTATGGGAAAGAAACATGGCCTTTCGGAGATACATTCTGTCGGATTACTGGTGCTTTCACCATATTTTATCCAGCCATTGCTCTGTGGTTGCTCACTTTTATAAGCGTGGACAGATTTATGGCTATTGTCCAGCCCAAACATGTCAAAGAACTAAAAAATACAAAAAAAGCTGTTCTAGCTTGCACTGGAATCTGGGTAATGACCCTCGCAACAACGTCCCCATTACTTTTTTTACAAACTGATCCAGACAAAGCTTCAAATTTCACCACCTGCATGAAAATGCTTGATATCATCCATTTAAAGGAAGTAAATACATTGAACTTTTCTCGCTTGATTTTTTTCTTTTTGATTCCCTTGTTTATCATGATGGGGTGTTACTTGGTCATTATTTACAATTTTATCCATGGCAAGACTTCCAAACTGAAGCCTAAGGCCAAGGAAAGATCCATAAAAATTATAGTTACTCTGATTGCTCAAGTACTCATCTGCTTTGTACCCTTCCACATTTGCTTTGCATTCCTGATGTTGCAGCATGAAGATATAACTTACAATCCCTGGGCAGCCTTTACCACCTTTCTCATGAATCTCAGTACATGCTTGGATGTTATACTGTACTATATTGTTTCTAAACAATTTCAGGCGAGAGTCATCAGTGTAATCCTTTATCGCAATTACCTTCGAAGTGTGCGCAGAAAAAGTTTTCGAACAGGAAGTGTAAGATCACTCAGTAATATGAACAGTGAAATGATATAAAAAGAGGGAAAAAATGTCTGAGGACTTTCATAGTGTAAACAAGTTATTATTTTTCCAAATTCTAGCATTTTTACTACATTGAAGAATGTTCTGTAGCTAGAAGTAAGATTTGTTGCACTGTAAATACGAGAAAAGCAGAATAATAATTGCACCTCTTTATACTTGCTCAATTTGGAAACCTGACATTAATTAAAACCCAGTATCAGTGTTAAAATTTCCGATGCTTTTGTCATCTCAAAAGATTGCGAATATTGCCAGACGTGGAAAAAGTGACTGTTAGTATAATAAAGCAGACAACACTGAAGAATTACGATGCAACGTATACAATAATATTTTATATTTCCACAGCCAAATGCTCCTGAAACTACTGTATATCCCACACCAAAAATTAGTTTTATTCTCTCAAAATCAATATGTTAGCATGACTTTAAAAAAAACATACGTAGGCAACACTTCTATTTTATTCACCTAAAAATTTCTTTGACGCAGATTTCTTCATAACTGACAAAATTCTGCAGTCATAGGTTAAAATACCATTAAAAGGCATGAGAGTCAAACTGTTCATTAGTTCCCTGGGAGTGTGATGTGTGCATTTATTACACCCTACTCTTGCACAAACTATCTTTTGACACAGACGAAAATACTGAATTTGTCCAGACACACCAGCAGCCTATGTCCCAGCAACAACCTTCAAAGGACCAAACATAATGAATAACTGCAGTACAACTTTGAACTCCTTTTGAATACTCAACACACACTATAAAAAAAAAAAAAATCTATCTCTATAATGTCAAACACATGCCGCTGCTTCTTTATTAAATCAGCCTTTAGCTACTTTCAAGAGACACAATAAAAAAGCCTAATATGGTGTTTAATATAAAAAATCTCACACCAAGAGCTTTATTACTACCTCAGGGAGTATGACACATGGAAACTCAAGTCTGTATGAGGCTGATCTCATCTTGTCAGAAGCTTACCTACAAAGGCTCTGCAAGCTCTACTCTTCTACTGTAACATGTACAACTCCTATTATGTGCAGAACTCCCAAATACAGGTTATGCGAAACCAAACCACTAAATACCTTAAATCTTTAAGAACCTCAGATGCAAGCACTAAACGGAGTAACATGCTCTAGCACTCAATTTCTGAAACACAAACATATGAAATACCAGTATGAAATGCATGTAACGGCACATGCATTTAAAAGAGAGCATAAAGATACAAACTACAGTTACACTATTTTTGTGATTTAAGAAAGAAATCAGCACCAACCTGAACTCAGTTTTCAGGTTTATTGAATTGAACAAAACCAAATACGGCAATAATTTGTGCACAGCAAGTCATGTTTCAGTCATGCTGACAGTGGAAAAGGGACTAACAGAATGGAAAGGAATCATTATATGGATAAATTATAAATTAATTAACCATAGATCACAACTAGGAAATTAATGTTTGAAAATATAATAGTTATACCAATAATTTTTACACTGTAGTTCAAAGGAGGATCAAATTTAATCTGAAGGGTTACATGAATAAAGTTTTTTAAAATTAAAATCTGCACAAAACAATCCATTGAAATGATATAAAAAATAACAAATCTATTAGGAGCTACTTACAAACCAGAAGGCAAGCTGTTGATGGTGATGCCAAATATATACTGAGTGATTTCTACAAGGAGAAGATCAAACAAAGCTGAAAGCATCCAAGCACCAAATAAAAACGACTGGAAAGAATAAGATTAATTTCGATTAATTCAACAGTTTAAAAATAAGGTCTTAATGTATCTCTAAATAAAAAATAAGAAAACCACTATACTAATTCAATTAAAACAAACAGAATATGTAGCATAACATAATTCCAGATCTACATGTCTAGATACTGAAGAATGAAGAGTTAGGTTTGTTACTACAATGAAATTCTATGGGTCTGATAACTTTCAACTGATATAGCTGCAAACTTTAATTAGAATAATCCACTGACTGAAAGATATTATCAATATAAATTTAGATTTGTGGAAACCAAATTATCTTCAAAACCCTTTAACATGTATTTCTGTACAAAAATATTAGTAATAAAACTGCAATATTCATCCAAGACTACAAGATTCTAAACAGCGTAGAAAACAGTTTGTTAAAAAAAAAAAGTAACTGGAACTTACTGAAAATTTTCTGCTGCCGTATCTTCTCTCAAATATTCTGAAGTTGTAAATGAGCAGACTGCTGCTGAATGTGTCTTTCAGATCAAGACATATTGTTCTCCCACATACAAGTCTCCAAATCTAGAAGGTTAAAGATCATCATGTTAAGTCTCCCTTCAAGGAAATTCTTTACAGAATTTGTGCTCTGAGTCAGTATAATACTGAAGTCAGATAACAGAAATGCAGTACATTTAAGGAAGGAAACAAAGAAAACAGAATGTTACAGAGAGTTCAAGTTTGTTTAAAAATATAACATTTTCAATGAAGAGGTTTACCTGTTAAGAGTAAATCTATAACGTAAATGAAGTCAAACACTTTTTTATGTCCCTAGTTCACATTTACAAATAAAAATAGAAATCACAACCCTAGTAACTTATAGAATTACAGGAAAAAATTTTTTTTTGAAGTGACCTCCAGGCATCAACTAGTCCAGTGTACTGCCCTAAGCAGGTCTAATCAGATCAACTTGCTCAAGGCCATGTCAAATCAAGTTCTGAACACCTCCAAGGATGGAGATTCCACAACCTCCTTGGGCAACATGTGCCAGTGTTTGTCCACCCCCATGGTTTAAAAAAATAAACAAAATCCTTACATCTAGGCAGAATTTCCCATGTTCCACCTCACATCCACTACCTCAGTCCACCTCCAAGCAGAGCCTGGCTCCAGATTCTCTATAGCTTCTGATCAGGTACTTAGACAGCTATAAGGTGTCTCCTCTTTGCTTTCTCTTCTCAAGGCTGGGCAGATACAGTTCTCTCAGTCTCTCCTTGTATGTCACATGCTTCAACCCTCTGACTGTCTTGGTGGACCTGCTCTAGTGTGTTCATATCTTTCTCATACTGAGGATCCCAGAACTGGGCACTTGAGACCACATCTAGAGCATTGTATCCACTAGAGGGGTAGGGTCACTTGCCTTGACCTACTGGCCACACTCTCACTAATACAGTCCAGTAGTTGGTTGGCCTTCTTGGCTGCAAGAGCATGCTGTTGACTCCTGTTGTCCACAAAGATCCACAGGTCCTTCTCTGCAGAGTTACTTCGCAAGCACTTGCCCCCCTGAGCCTGCACTGTTGCAGCCTAGGGTTATTCCATCCCAGAAGCAGGACTTTCCAACTAATGAGGTTTCTGTCAGCCCATTTCTTGGGTTTGTCAAGTTCTCTCTGAATAGCAGCCCTGCCTTCCAACATATTGACCATTCTCACCAATTTTGGATCACCCACAAACTTCCTTACAGTGCACTCCATCTCATCATTCTGGTCACTAATGCAGTCATTAAATAGTACTAGTCCCAGTACTCACCCCTGATGGGCCCTCCCCTAATTAATGCCTGCCAGGTGGACTTTGCACCAATGACCATAACCCAATTGAGGGTATAGTCAATCTTCCACCCATCTTCTTGTCCAGTTATTCAGTACGTGCCTCACCAAATTGGCTTCAAGGACACAATGCGAGACTGGGTTAAAGGCCCTGCTAAAGTCAAGGTGTGCAAAATCCACAGACTCCCTCTTGTCTGCGGTGCCACTTGCTTCATGGAAGAAAGCAACCAGTTGATCAGGCACGCTTTCACAGAATCATAAAATGGTTGAAGTAGGAATGGACCTCTGGAGATCATCTAGTCCAACATCCCTACTCAAAACAAAGTCAACTACAGTAGGATGTTAACTGACTGTATCCAGTCTAGTTCTGAATATTTCCAAGGATGGAGACTACACAACTTTCCTAGGGAACTTGTTCCTCTATGCGATCAGTCTTACAGTAAAAAAAAAAAAAAACCCAAAACCTTTTCTTTAAATGGAATTGCTTGTATTTCAATTCATGCCTGTTGCCTCTTAGAATTTCACTAGGCCTGTCTCCCTCTTCTTTGCTCCCTCCCATCAGGTTATCTACATACACTGCTAAGATACACCGAGTCTTCTCCAGGTTAAACAACCCCAGCTCTCTCAGCCTCTCCTCGTATGTCAAATGTTCCAGCCCCTGACCATACCGGTGGCCCTCCACTGGACTCTCTGCAGTATGTCAAGGTCTATCTTGTACTCAAGAGCCCTGCACAAGGGACAGCACTCCAGATGTGGTCTCACCAAGGCCGAGAGGACGGATAGCCCCACCAGGCCACCTTGTGAGGCTCTTCCCAATGCAGCCTTGGATGCTGTTTGCCTTTTTAGCCACAATATTGCATTGTTGGCTCACGTTCAGCTTGGTCTCCACTAAGATCCCCACAGCCTTTTCTACAAAGCATACTTTCAGCTAGTCAGCCCCAAGCTTGTACAGGTGCATGGGGTTACTCCGCTCCAGTGGCAGGACTTGGCATCTGCCCTTGCAGAACTTCATGAGGTTCCTGTTGGCACTCTTCTCCCCTCAGAATGGCAGCAGAACTAAATGGTGTATTAACTACTCATCCAAGTTTTACATCATCCACAGGCTTGTTGAGAGACGCTCTGTCCTGCCGTCCAGGTTAGGAATGAAGACATTGAACAGTATTGCCCCCATATTCATCCCTTGTATACACCACTAATGACTGGCCTCCAGCTGGACTTTGTGCCACTCATCACACTCCTGTGAGCCCCGGAGTTCAGAGAGGTTTAAATCCACTTCACTGTTCACCTCACCAGTTTGTCTGAGGAGGCTATGGAAGACAGTGTAAAAAGTTATACTAAGGTCAAATAAACAACATCCACTTGTCTCCCCTCACCCTCCAAGACAGTCATCTACCTCATCATAGAAGGTTATCAGGTTAGTCAAACAAGATTTCCACTTCATAAATCTGTGCTGACTAACCCTAGTCACTATTGCTCTTTGTGTGTCTGAAAATTATTCATAAAAGGAGTTGTTTCATCAACCTCACTAAGATCCAGATGATGCTGACTGGCCTTTAGTCTTCCAATCTCCCTTCTTGCTTTTCTTGAAGATAGGAATGACATCTGCTTTCTTCCAGTCTTCAGGAACCTTCCTTGATTGTAATGACTTCTCGGAGATAATCCAGAGTGGCCTCACAACAACGTGAGACAACTCCTTCAAAACTTGTGGCTGTATACCATCAAGTCCCATTAACTTGTGCATGTCCAGTTAGTTTACATGTTCCCTACCCTGATCCTCCTTCACTGAGTTTAAACCTTCATTGCTCCAGACTTCTGCACCGATCTCAGGGGTCTGTGACTGATCAAAACAAGTCTTACTAGTGAAGAACCAAGGCAATGCAAGCACTAGATACTTGGCCTGTTCCACGTCTTCTGTCTCCAGGTCCCCATTCTCATGCAGCAGCATGCCCACATTTTCCTTAGTCTTCCTTTTGCTGATATTCCTGTAGAAGCCCTTCTTGATGCCCTTCATGTCCTTTGTCAAATTCAACTCCATGTAGGCTTTGGCTTTCTTAATGCATCTCTGCATGCTCAGTGTCTCTGTATTCCTCCCAGAGAGGTCTGCTTCCACCTTTTGTGTGCTTTATTTTTATGATTGGGGTTAGTCAGGAACTCCTTGTTCATCCATACAGGCCTCCTGACACCTTTGCTTGACTTCCTGCATTCTGGATGAGCCATTCTTGAGCTTGAAGGACACAACCCTGGAAAACCAACCAGATCTGTGGTACACTCTCCCAATCCCATAGGAGTCTTCCAAGCAGATCCCTGAACAGGCCAAAGTCCACTCTCCTGAAGTCCAGGGTTGCAATCCTGCAATTTGCCTTGTTCCCTCCTCTCGGGACCCTGAACTTCACCATCTCATGGTCATTGCAATCAAGGCTGCCCCTGATCTTCACATAGCCAATCAGTTCTTCTTCCTTGTTTGTAAGTATGATAGCCAGACACAACATCTCCCCTCATCACCTCCTTGATCTGTGTTAGAAAGTTGCTACCAACGCTCTCCAGAAACCTACACTGCTACTGATCTACTGTGTTGACTTCCCAGCACGTATCAGCATGGTTAAAGCCCTCTATGAGGGCCAGGGCCTGAAATCATGAGGCTTCTTCCAAGTGTCCGAAGAAGGCCTCATGTACTTATTCATGATCAGGTGGCCTGTAGAAAACATAACCACCAAAGGAGGCTGTGCTGATCTGCCCTCTCATTCTGACCCATAAACTCTCAACCTCCTTATGTCCCGAGACAAAGCTCTGTGCAGCCCTGCTGTTTTTTCACATAAGAGCAATTCCCCTCCTTGCCTGTCCTTCCTGCTTGCCTGTTGCAGCACCCCTATCATGTGAGCTAACCTACCACATCTTCATGACCCCAATGAGATCACAGCCCTGTAATGGCATATGACCTTTAATGCCTCTTATTTGTTCCCTATGTAGCACGTGCTTGTGTACAGACACTTCCAAGAGGCATGCAGTCACGCTGATTTCCCAGAAAACGTATGGGAGTGTTCCACATAATGCTGTCCCATATGCACTTCCCTATCTATGTGCATACACTTCAATTAGGTCCTTTTCAGTCCTGTTTTGTTCATTACAAGATCCCTTCTGTTCACATCACTCTGTACCTTTTGCTGGCTAACCCAGTCCACTGGCCTCCTCACTTGACTGTGGGTTGTCATTTCCCTCCTGTGTTGTTCCCATCTCAAAGTTCTCACCCGGCTGGCTTGCCTGTTAGCAAACATGCTTTTGTCCCACATGGTCAGGTGGATCCCATTTCTTCCAAGCAGTCCTCAATCCTCAGAGAGGATCCCATGGACACAAAACCCAAAACCCTTTTGCTGACACCAGCTGTGCAACCAATTTATGAACCACAGATCTGTCCACTTCAACTTGGTTGACTGCTCCCAGTCACCCTTGTGTCCTGCAAGTGTTGAAAAACGGCTTCTAAAAAGATTTGCTCCATGACCTTTCTGGGGACCAAGGCAAGGATGAGCGTCCTGATGTCACCTCAATTCTCCTTCCCGCCCTTCCTGAAGACAGGTGTGATGCTTGCCTTTCTCCAATCATCGGGTACCACCACCAAAAGCCAAGACCTTTCAGTGATGATGGAGAAAGGCCTCACAATTCCATTTCCATCTCCTTTGGCACCCTCAGAGGCATCCTATCTGGTCCATTAACCTGTGTGCGTATAGTTAATTTAAGTGATCCCTAACTATTTTTCTCAGTGGTGGATACTGCGTCACTCCCACAGACTCTGCTAGGAGGCTATTAGGGACCTTGGAAGCCTGAAGGCAAAACACACCAGTACAAACTAATAAATATGTCTACCTGAATACCTCAGCCTTTTGCATATCCCTTGTCACTAGGTCCCCTGCCACAATAAGAGTGGGCCCATAATCTCCTTAAGCCTTTCTTTTGCTGCAGATGTACTTACGGAAACCTTCCTTGCTCCCCTTCATCTCCCTTGCTAGTTTCCAGCTCAGCTTTGTCTCTCCCTGCTTACCTTCCTAAGCCACAGCCTGCTACAGCATTCCCCCTATGCAAGTCCAAATGCCAACACACTACCTGAGCCTTACGTTTCTCAAGGTCTTTAGGCCTCAACCGATGCTTCAGCCACTAACTTCCCTGGCATACCAAAGGACTGAACAAGGAAAAAGAAGTGGGACCTCATCGTTCTAGCTGTCTCATGTCAACATGCCCACTTTTAAACCTAGCCAGTGGCCTGAGTACCACCCCTCCTGAAGTCCAGACTGGCAGGACTGTGACCCTACAGCTGAACATTTCACGATACACACCAATTGAACAGCCCTTGCACAGACTCTGTAAGGCTTCCAAGTCTAATTGCTCTTTACTAACAAATATATTTTACACACAGTTTCTTCACTACTCTTGAGGGTCTCCTTTATGGAGACAAAGATCTTGTAGTTTTGAACAGTAGATAATTTGCCTTCCAAATCAAATGAACTCTTCTTCAACTGCACGCTTTATTTCCTGTGCTCTCTACCAGCTTTAACAAGTGTTAATGTTCAATATCCAAAATGTATGTTTAGCCTCTGGAAAAATTCCATTCCACTAAACTCATCCCCGCAGATGAATTGATTCTAAACAAATTTTCTTTTAAGTGTTCTCTTTGAATATTAGCATCAGACAGGAGTTAAACGATCTGCTCTCCCTGATCACAGATGCACACCATTATATATTACATTGCTTACTCCAGAGGCTATGACAATAAATAAAGCAACAATTTCAGGAAAGAAGAAAAATGCTAACCCAGAAATTCCCCAAAGCATCACAATAAAAGTATCATAGCTTCTACAGATATTTGCATATGTTTATGGTTAAGACACAGTAAAAATTGTTTCTGTGAATAAAACAGAGCTACTAGTGTTTTTCAGTAGATCAAACAAATGGAA
>NW_010110530.1:22154-33842 GCF_000699245.1 Pterocles gutturalis
TCTAAAGACAAACTGCAAAACAAACAAATGATCAAATAAACCCCAAACCCACAAAATGTTAATGTAAAACTTGAATAGTTTCTCAGACTTTCTCCTCCCCCTCCCCAAACACTTGGTTGTAACACTTTTAAAAAGCAGACGTTAATTTATGTATTTTTGCTGCACAGCATTAGCAAAACACTTGGAAAACATGAGCAGTGCTCTTGCAGAGTTGTCATCTACATCATCAGAATAAAGCTCTTGTTCTTGACAAGAAAGATGGCAGAGTACAACAGCATACAGTATCACTAGCTAGGTCTAATAATCTTTTAAGGTTTATAGGGTACCGTCAGCATCCTCAAAGACATTAAGTTGACGACATACTTTTTTTTTTTATCTAACCGTAAAATAAGTGGGGTAAGACAGAGGCATTTGCTGACCCTTCTCTGTTGAGCAGTAGTTTCCAGAAATGAAAAAAACCCAAATCCCCATAAAACTTAATCATTTCTAAGTGCATTATTTCAACAATAACAACTGATACTAGAGGATTCTTAATTAAGCTGAGAACAAAACCTTACAAGATGCAATACCTAAAAGATAAAGTATCTCAGTTTGAACTGGGAATAAGAAACAAATGTCTAAGTAAAATAATTAACCAATTCAGCAGATTACTGAGGAACATGACAAACTCCCCCATCACTTGGAATATTCAAATTAGAAGCAGCAGTTCTATTCAGCAGGTAAATTTTAGTTTCCCACAACCAACTACAGCAGAAGTTACAGTGAAAGTTAAGGCCTCTGTTGTTAAAATAAATCATATATAATCAGAGTAGCTGATCATAATAGTCCTCTTCAGCCTCAAAAACTAAGCACAATAAGATACATTCACATCAAAATACTTATATTATTACATGGGTTAAATCACACTTCATTCACAGCAAGCTTCCAAATGCCTCTGGCTAGAAGGAAAAATGATACAAACCCAATAATTTCCCAAACAAAAGAAAGAAGTGAAAAGCTGTGTTGATAGTTTCAGATCAGTTTTTCTCACTTTTACCAAAAACTGGCCTACTGGGGTGACATGAAAGAAGGTTAGAACAAGCTGGTCTACAACAAATAAAGGGAGAGAACTGGAGGAGAAACAGACTGGGAAAAATCACACGGAAGAGAATAGCTTGCAGTCTCTTTTCACACAAAATGAACTGACCCTTACCTGAAAATCCTCTTTTATAGCTTGTAGGTTATATGCAAAGAACTTCTGATAATGTTGGAAGAGCAGAGTCAGTAGAATTGAGATGGCACTTGGGACTAATAACAGACTCTTTGACAAAGGTGCTTTATCTTAAAGACAAAAAACAAACAAAAAGCCATTTTAGAGAAAAAATATCTCACATTTAAAAAGTCACTTATTTAAACAGGTGATTGGAAAACATAATAGCAGTGGCATCACCTTGAACTTCTCTCTCAACAATTTCCCAAGTTCTCAACAACTTGCAAACAGACAGGAAAAACACACCAACCAAAGGAAGTGTTTGGAGATATTAAAGACAGTTAAACATTAATTGGACACTTCGTTTTCAACATTCTCTTATAAAATTGTTTGGCTATAATTAAACCAAAGGGCTCTGCACCTATGGAGGTCATGCCCTCCTATGCAGCCCTCCTAAGGCTCAATCATATTTCAGGAAATAAAACATTCAATTTTTTTGTCAGCAAAATAGACATGCAAATCTCATCAAAACAAAAATCTTTGTTTCCTTTGCACTAGGGATTAAAATTAGTTTTTATTCCAGAGGCTATGAAGCAGGCACCACCTGAATAAATGTCAAGAATAAATTGACTCTCTCTTCACCACACAGGAATCCACCATTCAAGGAAACATATCTAAGTCAATTTACATGACATTCATCTTCCTTCCATTCAGTCATTACAATTATTAATAAAGAAATTAATAAAATCAGGACTTCTGTGAAATCAGAACTTCCCTCCCACTAGTGGCATGACTTTCAGAAAGGAGACTCAGAAGAAAGCAAGTAGAGAACATCTGCAATACACATTTACTAAAAACCACCAAGTGGAACATCCAGCAGGGGTACACCCAGCAATTCATCCCAAACTGCTAGTGTAGTTGATGCAATAAAACACAAACTCTTGCCCAACAATTCAATGCCTGGTTGAATTTTATTTTAATGCAAGAAAACTATCCCCCTTTCAATTTAATATTTTTCTTTGTTTTTTTTTTTTTTTTTTGCTCTCTAAAAATAAGGTCTGGAGCCTTCAGATGTCCATTTTTAACATTATGCATTCCCCTGATTTAGTTGGACACTTCAAAAAAGTTAGAAGCCATCAGAATACTCTAGAATACTCAGGGCAAAAAAAGAAGCTGGAGCTGCTGTGCACACAATTCACACTCATACTCACTTGAAACCTCAGCAATGCTCCCTGAGTTAAATTAACATTTCTTAATGTGAAAAGGTCAGTATTATAACCAGGATACAACAGATATTTGAAAGTACAGCCTAAATTGGAACAATAGTAGTAGTCACAAAAGTATACATATACGTTTACATTATTTCATGAGTTTAAATAAACTTTTACAAGAACTCATTAATCCTATAATACTGTTCACATAAGGACCACACTACCACAAAAAACATGACAAGCAAATCACTAGATTTCCCACTATGACTATATATTTCTCTACTGGTTTAATATTTATATTTAGATTTAATGTAATTTTCATATCACTAGATTATTTTTACATTACAGGTAATACACATTTGAAATACTTTATCCTGTCAAGTTAATTCCTAATTTGAATGCATCCAAAAATAACCAACCAACAGAACCTCATCTGTTTTCTCCAAAAGTGTGAACACATTTTTGTTATAAGCCTACTTTTAGCTTTCAGCTTAGATACTTCAAACCTTGTTATAGAGGAAAAGTATTTCTTTTTAAGCATGTCACCAAGTGAAAAACCACAGAAGTAACTAACCCATTAATGTGACAGTCACCCACAGGTAACGCCACATGAGTAATGGAAACTTCTACTCTCAAGCTTCTCAAAATGTCATCGTGGCTGATAAGTTCATTTGTGTCCAGTAAACTTAAACACTTACGGACAAATAATGCATCTCCTGAATTTTTTTTTCAAGTGTTTCACTGTACAATGTAGTTGTTTGCTTTCCTCCTCAACAGCATATAGACTCTTATCAAGGACTGCTGTGAAGTCACTGGTGAAGGACTGACCCTCCCACTGCTGTGGTGTGTCAACCAGTAAGACCAAAAATAACTAACAATCCCAGATATGGCACAGCTGGGCATTCTGACATCCAAGTCAAATTCCTTACTTAGAACGTAAAGGTAAATTTAGAAAGCAAAATTATAGTCCATGGGATTTTCAACCATGTGCAGGATGTAAACATGTACTACCAACCTACCTGGGTAGCAGGGTCCACTGGAGGCACCAATGTAAATGTGCACAAGGAGAAGAAAACCACAGTGCCTCTATACCATAAAAGGAAAGTAGCATGAAAGGGTAAACTCTCATTTTGACCCTGAAGAGTTAAAATACAGCAAATGCTATCTTCAAAGGCCTTGTAATAAATTTGCAACCCCAAAGTACTTCTTAAGTGGCAATTTTTTCACACAACAGGAGTAACAGCATTGTTGCTGAAACACACACACCCAGCTTCCATCAAAGTGAACAGAGTAATTTTGTAACAACCAGCAAAATATGCCCATGTTGTGAGGAAGAGCAAACTAGCTTTTGCTACAGATCTTTGCTTCCCCCTGGTGCAACAGAGAAGTTCTCCCCAAAACTATACCTCATTATCTCACAGGGAAGTGTCACAACCTTTGTGCTACCACTGCACAATGTAAGGCTGATCCTAAAATGCAACATGAATGAGAAAACCACCTCTAAGTCACATTCCAACCCTGCACTCATTACAAAGCCCACAAACCCTCATCTTCCACAACCTACCACTTTTTTGGCTGCCAATACCACTTTCAAAGCACAGAGTTAAGGAATGGATGTGTCCATCTGTCACAGAGGGTGAGGTTCATGGAACAGCTGCTCGGGCCGTTGCAGCTTCAGAAGGCACCACTGCACTAATGAGAAGAATACAAATGTTGTGGCAGCAGTAACAGCTACAGTTTTTGCAACAATTTCCTGTTCCCTTCCTGTTCACCACTCACATGTGAAGAGAGATAGTAGATGAGCATGTCAAAAAAGGCAGACAGATCAAGCGACTGTTTCAGAAGACTATTTACGGGAAACAACTTCACTCCCTGCACTGCCATTCTGGGTCCAAGACTCAAGCTTTGAGTTGACTTGGGAGAGGACCACATCACTGACACCAGCTGATGAGCAGTGGCTGCAGAAGCCCAAATTAGCTCAGGACACTTTTTGTGGAGATCCTTACTGAGCTTACATCAGTGCTGCAGATGAAGCATGCTGTCTAACAGCTTTTTTTTTTTTCCAAAAAACTTTCCAAATCCAGCTGTTATGAGGCAGACACACCACTTTCATACAGACAATTAACTGCTGGGGGCTACTACAATAGCGCGGAATACGCACAAACCACCTTTTAGTGCTGATACACAAAATCTGTGAATCTTTTAAACCATAACTGATGTACACCTGAATGCACAGTACTTCCCCAATGCACCAATGGAATCTGTATTTCAGGTGAGTTTGTTATTCCTGCATTAAGCCATCATGCAGATATTAATCCACTGTATTCTAAAATCTAGCCAAGAACCTGCAACAGGTTCAGCCAAAAGTGATCTTTCAAAATGGTCAAGAGTTTTCAAGGATTCTTGCCTACTCTTTTCCCTTCAGATGCAAGTTTATTGCACATCAGACAGAAATAGCATTTACGGAATAAATACCTCCTCCTGAATGCTGGAAAACCTTACTTGCCCTTGGTTGTAATGGCTGATGAAACTCACTGCCAGATATTCAAACCTGAAGAGTAATTTTTAAGTGCTTCCTAGACACCAATTTGTGCCTTTGGGAGACTAGAGCAATCCTACTAAATCTGAAGAGTAAAAGTCTGTCTTGATTATAACCCTGCCCTGAGTCCTGAACAGCAGCCGAGAACAAATGAGAGCATGCCATGGAGGGAGGATGACAGTGATACAGACACGTGTAATACTGCCCAATAAATCTGGAAGACACCAGGAGACGGTATGCTGACTGCTAGGATGGAATCTAATCATATGATGATTTTTTAGAGTCTGTTCAATCCAGCATTTTTCTAATATTTCATCCTTTGAAAAAAAAACAAAAAACAAACCCATGCAATACCACAGGATCCTGCAAAAGCAGTGTAGTTACTGCTCCCTGAAAGTATTACATGACTGGATGAAGTATTCTGGGTCAGGAAAGCAGCTCTTGCCCCTGGGTCTAGGCAGAGGTCACAGACACAGGGGATCCTGCGTTCAGACTGTCACTTCACAGCGTACTCTGGTGGTTAATTATCATGATGCCTGCAAGTGAACACAGTAACAAGAGTATCACTGCAGGAACAGTTTTTCATCAAATGCTTATGAACTTAATGCAGAAGCTGAGAGATTAATAACATTAGTATATATACTAAAAAAGTCAATAAGGAAACTGACTGTGATCATGTTTTAAATCTATTTTTAAAAGGCATTGGTAAGACTGCAATCAAACCACTCACCTATACATTCACTGTTTAGAAAACTGCTGGGTTTAGCCTAGGTCACAAAATGTAAAAGAATGAGGAGCTACAAAAAGAAAAAAAAAAAGCAAAGAAACGTTTATTTCTAAAAGGAACATTTGAAAAGAAACAGCAAACGGAACAGGTTGAAGTTAACAAAAAAGCTCACCTCACCAAGCAGCCTCTTCTGCCTCCCAACCACAGAGCATATTGCCATACTATTATTAGTACATACTGTCAGAAATATCAGCTATGGCTACACGACAACAGCACATGGAGATCCCCACACTAGCTTGAAATGAGCTAGCTCTGCAGCAGCCGCAGCAGAATGGCCACATTTTTGTGGTGTTCAACGCATGGCTAATTGAACTGCTGTAGCTATGCTGCTCCCAGGACTCAGGCTATTATTTTGAACCGGGTTGCACTGTGGTATGCTGATGTACAAGCTAATTTGTTTTCCCATACAGTACTGTACTGCGTAATATGGTTACGCAGAGAAGTCTGATATATCCAATACACACTTCATTCTTCCTTCAGTCATACCACAAAGCATCAATTTATGTACCTTTATTATTTTCCTGATGCCCATGCACAAAACAGTTCAGTCTTGCAGGTTATGCAAGCAGAGGAGCCTAGCATTCCCTTTTTGCCTTGGGGATTTTTTTTTGCTAGCATTGCATTATAAGGTTCACAGAGAGGTAAAGGTATAAGTTGCATTAGCGGAAGTGCTCGCACTTCAAAGGACTCTACTCCCAACTACATGAAGTAGCTTGTGTGTAGTAGACAAAGCAGTCAAACATTTTCCAGATGTAGCAACTGGACAGGCTTTAAAACATGGACTCAGATTTTACCTTAATAAAGACTAGCTCTAACAGGCTTTCCTACTATACTCAGGTGTAGTATTGCACGTAGCATGAAGAATATTGGGAGGGGATATTACAATGTCTGTAGAAAAGTTTGGTGTTGGTCTTATAGGTTTAAGTTGTTGGAAAGCCCTTGGTGTCTTATAATGGAAAGCCTTCTCTGTATCAGACTTTGCTCCAGGGATGCAGCATGTCGGAGAATAAGCAGCAAATACAGCTAAGCAGCACTACAGTAGAGCAAACAGCCAGCCCACTGTCAGTTTTTATGCAGTCATGCTAGCCTTTGCAGAGCCACTGAAGTGCTACAGCAGCATTCTTTGTGGGACTCCAGCTGCTGTCTGGAGTCCCACAAAGAAACTAGTCTGGGTCTGGCACCACAGCCCACCTCTCAAGCCACTCCTTAAAGCCAGGTGCTGCAGCATGCTTCCTGAACACACTCCAACACTGTTTTACAAGTCAACTCAACTGGGTTAGCATTCTGCTAAGTCATTTTAGTATGTCCGTGCTGTGCTTCCTACTATCCAGAGTAATTGGCTTTTTTTCCCCAGGGCACACCAGGTCCTCCAATATTTCAGATAACAGAAACGGTTTCCCTTAACAAGGGCAAACTGTGTTTCTCCTTTTAAATGGTGTTCTTCCTTGCTTCCTGACTTCTAGATCTCATAGCTACAACATGTACTAGGTATGTTTATTTTTAGATCTCCTCACCCAAAACTGTTGTCATGCACTGCGTAGGTGCTTTAACAGCTCCCAACAGAGTCATCATCTGCTACACCTGACACTGCCCATTAGGAATTCAGCATATCACTGCTAGTGAAGGACCTACTTGTCAGAACTGGCTCACAAGTTGGACCATTTGTTTGTTGGAGAGGTTTGTTTTCATATATCTGCCTCTCATAACATCACTTTTTAAGAACCTCTCTGCCTATGCATGTGATTTTAAAGAGTACTGAACAAGAGAAGTGGGAGGGAGGATTTATACCAGGAACCTGCTAAACAAGGATACGAAATATGAGAGAAACACTTTATATAAGAACTCAACTGCAGTGCTCAAAGTCATGAGACATCATCTTAAAAGGCACATGGACAAAGTCAAAGACTTCACGACACAGGCCCAGCTATTCAAGCACTATTTATGAGAAAGTCTAACTTGAACAGAGATGGTCAAACTTACGAGGAATACCTGAAGCTAAATCTGTGGTAAAGAACTTATACGTTTGGAATACTCCTTGGATAAAGATAATATCATTCACCTCACTGAACTATGGAGTCAAGACTTGAACTTTTCTGTGTAGCCACCTATCATTCCGTAGCATCCGCTGGCACCCTAGTACAGAGATGATCCATACAGGTAGCTCGAGGCAAGTAACACAAAAATAGCTTGTACTTACTAATAAATTTGAAAAATATTGTTTGATCAGCACAGGAATGGAATATTAGCAATTTGTCCATCAACCATGCAAAGATCCACATAACAAAAAGAGCCAAAGGCTCCACCTATGGTCAGATCTGGACGATGGGTTTTAGAACTGTTTTATCGACTAACTGTAAATAATGCAACAACCACTTCGTGCTGCAGGATGAACTATAACCATCAGGACATCTACAGTATATAAGTGGACTTCAGAAAAGCTTAGCTGAGCTAAACTTATTCGGTGAAGTGAGTAGCAGTATGTCAGGGCCACTATATAATTAAAAAACAAAATGCATTCAAGATTAAACAAACCCAACAGTATTCTTGATCTAGATATCTGGAAAAGCACCTACTCAGTAATCTGCACAAACAGATACATAACTGAGCTACTCTTACTGATTAAATCAAAATACTGAAGTTTTTAATTTACTCGTTAATACTCAAGATTTCATTTGAGCATGCAGACATTTTCCCAAATAAATTTTATAAACAAATTGTGCTAAAAGGAAGCTGCAATGTCTTTCTCCCACATTTCCCAGAAACAGTACATTAGTGTACTGATATGTGGCATCAGTCTACCAAAGTTCAGTCATGTCCTCTGCCACATCTTGTCATATTAAATGTTTGTAATATTAAACAATAACTTAATTTTAACAAGCACACAGGCTTTTTATTTGAATTAGAAGCAATTGTCTCTTAAGCACACACAGTTACCATGTCTGGAACATAATGAAAGACAGAATTGACTATAGGGTCAAAGTTCCATGGATTTTTACAGCAAGACAAATAACATACGATAAAATATGCCCAAAACTCAATGTTCTAATTAAATTATTCTACATGATGAGGGTCAAAGACCAGTTTAAAAAAAAAACAGTTAGCAAGCAACTTTAAAATACCCTACTCATGTCAGTCTCCCTATAGTTTAAAAGAAGAGTTTTGTTTTCATCAAAACATCAAGAGATGAGAGAGGCAACCTAGAAACACTAAGAAGACAGGATGCAAAATGGGGAAAAAGGACTAACAGAGTATCAGTCAAAAGGAGATAGGCTTCATGGGACATTCATTACAAAATTGATCTATGTACTGCATCAAATAAAACATAAGGATTCTTATTTCTCTCATTTAGACCTCTAATGACAATGCAGACTATTAAATTAATCTTTATATTGTTTCCACGATCTGACAGAATTATATAGTCCACTGTTACCTATTTTGGTTTGCTCTAAAACTAGCAGAAGAAATAATAAACAAAGAATTCAAAGAACATAGACAATAACATCCTCATCCAAGATTCTGCCACCCTTCCCTAGACTAGTATTACCAGAAGGAGCAAAAAAGTTTATAACCAGCTGCAATTGCTGCCACTACTAGCTACTGATTACTCTCCTCTTTCTTTCAGAAAAGTACTAAATGCAATTTCAAGAGTTAACCAACCAGAAGAATTTACAAGAACCAAAATACTTCAAATGAGTTAAATAATTATTCAGGTTCTGCTCAGAGATTTCAAAACCAAAAAGAAGTTTTAAAAAAGGTGAGAAGGCCAAACCCAGACTTGCTTCCAAACAACTAGGCACAAGGGTGTCTCTGTCACCCTTCTTCAAACACTTAGCATAAGCAGCACAGTAAGAATCACATTATTAAAATGTAGTAGAGCTCTGGGGTTATTTGATGTTTGTTTTCCCATTGCTAAAGAGTGGAATTCTGCAGAAAGGAGTCAAAACAAGGCAATGGTGAAAACAAGGCAGAAAGAATACAGTAACCTCTGGCGTTTTTACCACCACATCTATGTCTGAAGATGCCAAAGCCCTTAATCTACTACAAATATAATCAACAACTGGGTCACTTCTTAAAATTACCTAAGATGGCTAAAAAGAGCTTAGTATTACTAAGCTTTGCCAAATAGTATTGTGACATGGCTTTAACCAAACATTACAGATGTTAACTCTGTCAGAGGTGGCACACCAGGCTACAGGAGCCTTCAGTCTGACCTGGCACGATCATTCTTATTGCTGTTGAACCAGACGTCTGCTTATTTTATCTAGGGTCTCTGATACAGGTCCATTTATCCACCAACTGTGCCCCAACAATTGTTTGTCATTGCCCTTCTGCCAGAGGTTACTGGTCCCAAGACCCAGTACCAGAACAGGACATGGATGCACATGTATGCTTCCCTGATGCAACATCAGGCACTGATTCATTAACTGCTCAAACCATCAGATTCTGCACATCAGTGACTGAATCCTACATACCTACTGCCACTGCAGCAGACACTTCCACTACAAAGGCAGAAACAAAAGTCTGAGGGCACAGGGACATCTTAAACTGACACAGTTGTGCTCTAGATGAGTATATGTCATTGCCACCTAACCCTGTGCTTCTACTAGAGTTTGTCCAGCCATGTCTTATTGTGAAAAATCACTTTAGGTAAACAGGCAAGTTCAGTAAGTGCATACATTGTACCAGTTTTGCAGAAGAAAAAAAATATTAGAAAGGTAAAACATTTACTTTTTGCAGAACAGCATCTTGTCTAGGTTTTTCTCCTAGAACAAATATGTTTCTTATGACTACAGTTTTCCACTCATCTTTCTGATGGACCTATCTAGGAAAAACTTTTAAATACTGACTGTGACTTTCCACCCATTCAGACAAACATAGATGCTTTTCACCCCACCTTCTGCCTCATAGAATGACACATGGCACAAGTTGCCCAGAGAAGCTGCGGATGCCCCATCCCTGGAGGTGTTCAAGGCCAGGCTGGATGAGGCTTTGAGCAACCTGGTCTAGTGGAAGGTGTCCCTGCCCATGGCAGGGGGGGTTGGAACTTGATGATCTTTGAGGTCCCTTCCAGCCCTAAGCATTCTATGACTCTATGATAAACACCAACCAAAAGGTTGTTCTACAGTGTCTATTACTGAGGGGAAAAAAGAAATAAAAATCAGGAGCGGCAAACGAAGTACAGTGCTATTAGATCCATCTGCAAAAATACTCCCCCCTTCCTTGGGATGCCTTAAACAGCTACAACTAACGCCCCTTCTTAAACGCCAGACTTATTCCTCCCTAGTCGGAGAGTGCTTTCAGACTCAGATTTAGATTTTGAGTGAATCAGGAGTTAGTCAGCACAGTTTGGACTATCGCTTGTCCCAGCCTGCTCTGACGCCTGTAGTGCCGAAGCCCACACCTCAGCCAGCTCAGTTCTTCGCCGTTTCTGAACGCTGCAGACTGTCCTGTAAACAGGCTCAGAAGAACCCTCACTGCCTGCGAAGTCTCTTCAGGTAGCGCTGGGATAGGAAGCGACTGACATACGCTCCACGGAAAAATGAAGTTAAACGGAGTATTCGCCCTTAAATCTGTCTACAGTGGTTTAAACAATAACCTTCTTTTCACATTAAAAAGAGTTCTTTCTCTGCTCTGATACACATCTACGTATTTTTAGGCGTACATACACATACACACACAGCCGGAGAGTCAGCCCCAGGACAGACCTCTCCTCCCAGGCACAACCCCTCGCCGCGGGCCCTGCCCAGGCAGCAAACTCCGTGAACCGGAGCCTCCCCGAAGGCACCGCCGCCACCAGCGCAACGGGAAGGCCCCGCCGCCACCAGCGCAACGGCTCCTCCCGCGCCGCTAGCTCAAAGCCGAAGCCAGGCTGAGTCGGCGGGGAAGGGGGAGCGAGGCCAGCAGCTCCCTCAGGGCGGCGGGAGCAGCCCCGAACCCGCCCTTCCCCCGCAGGGATCACGGC
>NW_010110531.1:0-1564 GCF_000699245.1 Pterocles gutturalis
TTACCCCTTTAATTCTCTCCCTTATCTTCCAGGGGGAGGGGAGGATTGAGTGAGTGGGTGTGTGTGAGTTGGCCCCCAGCCAAGGGCAAACCCATCATCACACCCAGCAAAGAAATCCAGAGACCTCCAAAGGGTCCAGTGCAGGGTTTCAGCGGAGCAGGGAGCAGGTTGGTTACCTGCAGGTTCCTACTGTCCCTTTATATTTGTATTACGGGTACACCCCAAGCCTAAGCCAAAGGCAGCGTCCAGCCGTGCCCACCGCCGTCGGCAGGAGATGTGCTGCCCTCAAGGGCAAAATACCCAAGAAAGATGATATCTGGTAGGAGAAATTCCTGGGTACCATGGACCTGCAGCACGGTCCTGAGCATGGACCTACTCACCTCAGTGCCACTGAAGCAGCAGATCTGGACCATGGCCGCAGGATGATGCTCAGCTGTCATCGCTCACTGCAGGGCTGCGGGGAGAGCTCCAGCTTGGGCTCTTTGCTGGGGTCAGAGGGGCACGACTACATTAACCACTGGGTTTTGAAGAAGATGCAACCAAGATGGAGAAGTTCAGTGGATGCGGATGAAAAGGGCAAGAGTGCGGATGACACAACATCACACGGGGATATCGGCTCAGAAGAGGGGAAGAAGTAGAGGAGACTCAGTGGAAATACGGGGTGGGGGGGGGGACACACACATGAAAACAATCAGTTCCTCTTTCTTCCATATCCTGTAAGTACAGTGCAGAAATTAAAGGGCAGCATATGTGGAACACATTAAACGAAGCTGATTTTATGTATTTTATTTATTGTCAGGTTTTGAAATACACTGGCATGGTTCAGAAAGCCAGAGGTAAGGACCGCCACAGCACGAAACCCAGGTGACAACACGGGTAACGAAGTGTGGTGCTTTCCAGCACTGCTTTGAGGGTTTCATCAAACCAAGGGGTTTTACAGCGGGAATAAATCCAGCTTTGTCTTTTGAGAGAGAGGGAAACTCCGTCCCCTTTAGCCCCCAATGGAAATGGGGACAACCAGGGATGAGCACAGTCCCCGTGGCATCCCCACAGCCTGGCCCCGCATGGGACTCTCCCTCCCTCCCACCCTCCTGTCCCCACTGGGGTGTGCTGGGAGAGGGATGACATCTCCCTGCAACACGAGGGGCTGTGGTTAGGTTCCAGCCCCTTAACTAAGTCAGGGCAGCGAACCTCCAATGAGCCAAATCTCATCTGGTGCCTCCTCCATCCTCCCTCCAGGACTCCATCTGAGCACAGGGGAGGGGGGTGATGTGCGCGGCCCTGGGCCGCTCCAAGGCACACGCCGTTTCTTCCATAGATTTTTTTTTCCCATCAGCTGACACAGTTGGGATCACACGGGGCAGCCTGAGCTCAGGAATAGATCATTGTTTAAGAATGCCTGGACGGCTACGTGTGTGTTAGTAATATTTGCTGCTGCACAGGCACCACGCTCACCCAAGCTCTGGCGTTTTCCTGGGGCTTTGCTCATCCTCATGTCCAACCCTCCCCATTTCCATGCTTGCAGAAAAGCCGCTGTGGGCTGGAGCAGCCCCGGCAGAGCCTG
>NW_010110531.1:1577-4401 GCF_000699245.1 Pterocles gutturalis
CGCCGGGAGACGCAGACGAGGAGCTCCCCGCCGGGGCTGGCAGCACAACGCTCTGGATCTCGCCGGGCAGCGCCTGGGGACCGCGTGGTCTAAACCCACCCCCCTGCGGGAAAGGCAGCGGGAAACATTTGCGATTGGGACAAAGAGATTTTGGGCCCCAGGGGCTTTCAGGACAGATCCCTTCTGTGGTTGTTTCAGTGAGGTGGGGAAGATTTGTCTGAGATAAGGTTCTTCAGAGAAAACGCTGGGGGTTGGCTGAGGCCAGGGCAGAGCTGTCCGTGGACACTGGCCAGCTCCAGGTTTCAAGGGGGACCCGCTGGATAATCCCCCGTCACGCAGCCCTGGGAGAAGGGAGATGGCACATTCCCACCCTGAGGTGGTCAAAGAGCCCACGCCTGATGGCAGGAGGGACCAAGCTGGTCCTACGGCAGTGGCACAACCAGAGCGGAGAGGCATTGCTGCGGTAGTGCCCAGGGCCCTGGAGGGCTTGCTGCCCAACCAAGAGCAGCGTGTGTCTGCAAAAACACTGCCCAGAAATTCAAAACATTCCAATTCTCCCTCTTCCCCGTGCTCACAGCGCAACTCTTTCGCCACGGAGGTGGTTGCTCACCACGTGCCTCTCACCAGCCCCAGCAAGCAGCTGGGTTTCACATCCCTGCGCTGCCCCGAACCTCGCCGGCTGCAGGCAGGGTCCCTGGGGAGGCAGAGGACCTTGTGCAGCCATCTCCCAGTCTTGTTTAACCTCTGCAAGTTCTTCTGGTTAGTAGGGTGCGGATTAAACATTAAGCCCTTAAAAACATCCTCTGCCTCAAAAAAGCAGTGTAAAGACAGGGCAGGAACTGGCTGGTATGGATGGTCACGCGAGTGTGTGTACAAGGAAACACAGATCCAGCTCCTGCAAGCGGGTTCTGGCTGCGCGAGAGACGGATCACGGCAGAGGTCACGTCTCATGACTCAATTCAGGCCAAAGGCTTCTGCTTGGGGCTTGTTCATGCTGGTTTACGGGCCAAGAGCCTGCCCTGCCCTTCCCTTTTGGGCAGCCCTGGACCCTCTTCTTTGCCAGCAGCTCTCGAGGGCAGCCTGGGAATCGGGGCAGGCGCCCGCCGGAGGTTGCTCTGACCCAGGAATGGGCACAAGCGAGCATCTGCCCCCAGCTGCCAAAGGAGCAGCACATCTCCCCTCCCAAACACCGTCTAGGAATTCTCTCTAAGGTGCCAGGCTGACCTAGAGGTAGCTCCAAAACTATCAGAGGGTTGAGCACAAGGTAGGCAGGCGTCCTGGAAAGAGAGGTGCTTTGATTTTTCCTTGGAAACCTCTACACTTGCCTCTACCCCCACCCCCAAGGCTGTGTCAAACACGTCAACTGAATTTCCTCTGCTAGTCAGTTATTCCCCCCTTGCCTTCCACTTCTGCAATTTCAAAAATATGTACATGATTGTGTTATTGCTCATTAGGGAAGGAATCTGTTCCAGGAAGACCCACACCCTCAGAAACGGTGAGAGTTGTGGCTGAGCAGAACTCCCTGAAGCTAAACTGCTCCCTCCAGAGTCAGCCGTTCACCAGTGGGAAGCAAACGCAGGTGCACGATCCTCGGCGTGGCTGCAAGCAAAGCTGGGACTTTGAGAAATGCTCTGCCTTCTTCTGCCCCCAAAAGCGCAGAATCACACGGCTGTGTAGGACCTGGCTGAGGTTCCTGTAGCGTAAGAGAAAGCACAATGAACGCAGTGATAGAGGTTATGGCAATTGGTAAAAAACAGGCAGATCCTTAGAGGAAAAAAGAATCAATAAGTATTTCTGGGAGCTGGGAAACTGCCAAAATCAGTTTTCCTCTGGCTTTGTCTCAAAGGTGGGTAACTGGGGGACTCTCTGCCATCCAAGAAGGGTGACACCCTCGCTGGGGTGGCACCGAGAGAGGGTCACTTCCCAGTTCTGCGGAACAGGCAGCCAGACCTGCAGAAACTCAACATTGAGACTTTCCTGCTTTTTCCCCAATTAAATTTGCGTGAGCGTGGCCATGAGGAAAGTCCTGCAGCACGTGGGCTGTGGAGGCAGTGAGGAAGCCTGGACAGCCTCCGTCCCCCAGGCTCATCTCTACATACTGTCCCCCACGCGCAGGGAGCGGGTGGCTGCGGTGTGCTGCATCGCTCGTGGAGACCCAGCTGGCGTTCGGCAAAGATGCCGAGATGATAGAAAGGACTTATGCAGATGTCCCTCTCCTGCCAGCTCAGCCGCCAGCCGGCTGCCACCGTGGCTGTGGGCACTGTGGCACAGCCAGACCCAGCGCCACCGCCCTTGTGCTGCTGGCGCGGGTGGAAGGCTGCCCGCTCGCTGCTAAGGGCCATCAGCATTGAGCAGATATGATTCAGCGTGCCGGAGGTCAAGGGACAAAACGCCAGGCTGGATGTACACCTCCACCCATCTCAGCAAACAGCAACAACTCTTGAAGTTTCAGTCCTAAACCTCTCTTGAACAACACTGGACAACTTGCTCTGCGGGATTCCCAGCCAGCAACCAGCCTCCCTCTGGTTGTGGTCTTTGCTGGGCTTGAGTTCAGAGCCTCACCATGCCGAGCCTCCCAAAGCACAGCACGCTCGGACCCTGCAGAAGCCCACACGTGTTGGTTCTCCAAAGGGAAGAACCAACCAGCACAGCAGAGAGCTTCCCAGTGCCAGGAGCAAAAGTGGGTCTTCACGTTAACCCAGTGGGCTTTAAGGAAGCAGGATCTCGCAGCACGAGGAGGAACATTTGAGGAAGAGAAACAGACTGTGCCCCAGCCACTGGCAGCAGGAGAGCGCTGGCTGGAGCCCGCCAGCCCTCGCGAGGC
>NW_010110531.1:4432-6870 GCF_000699245.1 Pterocles gutturalis
CAACGCTGGCGCTGCTCCGGCTGTGACACTCGCAGGTCAACAACGGGGACTCCTGGTCACTCATGGCACGGAGGATCCAGCATTGCATGGGCTGGGAGGACGGGGCGCTGATCACCGGCTCGCTGGACGTCCACTATGACCTCTGGGTTTCCGCAGCTGCCTCCTTCACCTGGTGACTGAGAGATCTGGAGGACAAGTCCTGCCAGAAACCCTGCCAGGCAGTGGCAGATGGAGGGCACAGCCCTTCCCTTTGGGGGACAACTTCAGGACAAAAAGGGAGGTGACTCACCAAGCAAAGCATGAACTGGAGCTGTGTCAGCAGCGGGGAGGCGTGTATCCGGGCTCAGGGACGGTGGTGCAGACAGTCCGAGCATCTTATCTCCATTTGCACAAAAGAAGCCAGCACCAGGTGAGCAAAACAGGAGCTGACCACTCACTTATCACCCAGCTCCAGTCTGGATCCAGTTCCACTGAGCAGCCGTTTGTGTGATTGGAAAACAGAGTCAGGAGCAGCCTGTGGCACCCGAGCACGGACAAGGGGTCGAGCCACCACCTTCCCAGCTGCCCCTGCAGAGGGTCTGCAACCCAAAGCAATGCTTGGGAAGAGTGAGAAATAGGAGAAAGCCTGTTCATACCCCTTTTCCCTACTCCCTTCTCTTTTGAAAAAGAAGTACTCAGCTCAGTAATGTCTGGAAACACCCAAAGGGGTGCTTTAAAAGGCAGAAAAACCTTTAAGTTTGCTGCCAGCAGCAGTCCCGTGCCATCAGCTGGTTACAAAACATCTCCCAAGGAAGCAGGTGTCTGTCTCGCATTTACAGAGAAGACTGTGGGCAGAAAATCCATAAAAAAAGGCACAGCTAGCAAGCATCACGCTCTTCTCATACCGCAGCACCACGGCAAGACAGAGGACAGCCTTCTCCAGGGGCTGAGGCTCCTCCAGCTTCATTATGGACTGCCAGCCCCATGGGACATCACCCAGAACTTTCCCATCATCAAGCCCTCCAGGCGTGATGAAGACCTGCCACGACTTGACGCACTCAAGCAGACCCTTTCCCTTTCGGTCACGTTGTTTAAAGGAGCTGTAAGGTTCAAACCCAGCCACCTGCCTTGCTCAGCTCCTCAAGATCCCTCAGCTACATCTTCCTGCTACTGAGCACCTCTGTTATTAAGATCTTTAAGGGAGTTGTAAAATTGTGATTTACGGTATTTAATGCTAAGCTCACTTTCAGAAATCAGGTGGAGAAAGCCTGTTCGTACCCCTTTTCCCTGCTCCCTTCTCTTTTAAAAAAAAAGAGATACTTGGCATGAAAATGTTTACTAAATTCAGGGATTTTTGGCTTGCAAGGATGATTTATTTGTAACGGAGGGAGAAAGCAGCTGATGACTAGGCAAAGGGGAACCTCTTGTGGCCACAGGCTTCTTTGCAGCAAACCCTCATGGCAGTGCAGAATGCCGCCACGAAAATAATCTGTGAATCGTTTCTGCAAACTCAGCAACCCCTCTTTTCCACAGTGTCACCTTAGACCACAGCTTTGCTCTTGGAAACTCCGCTGTACAGCAGCACAGGAGGACTCCGCGCCGTGTATGAGGTTTGGGTTTTTTTTTTTTTTTCCCCTCCTGCCTGCCAGGAGTTTCATTCAAACCCCAAGAATTTAGTGGAATTTCACTGGAAACTCACACAGTTGTTTTCCCTTCATTGGTCACGGCCCACGGGGAGTTTCCCAAGGCATTTTGCACAGAAGATATTGATATCCTCCAACTACACCAATAAGTTCCCGTAGTTCCCACAAGTCTTACATTTGAATTTCAGGGACTGGCAAAGAGCAGGCTTAAGTAACAGGAATACGTGTTTAAACCAGTGCTGCTAACTAGAAACACTCCTTTCAACCATGTCAAAAACCATCTGCGCTGTTAGCAAGGACATGGGCAGGGAAGAGATCCAGATTAAAACCAAGCCAGCAAGAGGAACAAAAATCCTGGTTTTAAACAAGCAGTTCCCCAAGGGAGCCGCCTGCCCGCTGCCAGCAGTCACGTTTGTGCTGGCTCAGGGAAGGGAGAGCCTGCAGCCAGAGCAGCGCTGGCTCACAGCGGCTGCAGGACGGCAACGCAGTCCACGAGGGCATTACCTGCAGAGGATGCAACCGCACCGTTGGTCTCATGTACAGCTGGCAAGGGGTGGTGGCCAGGATCTCTGGTGGCCACAGGACACCTCTGCGCTCCATTTTAAACCCAGGCTGGGCTGGGGCAAAACACACACTCTGGCTGCACCAAAGGGAAGGGGGCTTATTTCAGAATTTGCCAAGCTAAGGTTTTTTGCAGTCAGTTTGGCACATGATCTTGGTGGAAGCCTTGTGAGATCTCCTAAAACAGAAACTGTGTCATCGCTTCACTGTAGCAAAGAGTTCACGTGAGAGAACAGACCCTCCAAAGTTCATTTC